>NC_139708.1:22882301-23004548 GCF_964188405.1 Protomyctophum parallelum | reverse complement strand
CAAGCAGCAGGGCCAGAGAAAGGGGGGACGAGCAAAGGCGGTACAGGACTGGTGGAAAATAGAGGGGAGCAAAGAGTTGGAAGAGTATGAAGAGGAGCTAGGAAGGAAAATATATCAAGTAGCGTGGAAAAAAGATTTATTCTGCTGCCAAAACACAGGTGGGCTACAAGGAAAGGACCCCAACACAGAGGACTGAGAGGTATGTTTACCAATCTTACTGTAATCTTTACCCTATATGCCTGAAATACTGTAACACGTCTTGAAGATTTGACGGATGGAAGGATCAAAATCTATTCCTGCTCCATGATTCCATTTGTTACTATATGTGTTTCCTATGTGTGCATTGGCTTATGTGTGTGACAGTCGAAACAGGAGGGGTGGGGAAGACGAGAGTATGTGCGTGCTGCCACAGCAGTGCAAGCTGACAGGGTGGAGGGGGTGGGGGGTGACCGGGGGTCTACATACATGGAAGTTCACAGACAGGCTTTTTCAGTTCAAATGAACTTCGTCTGAAGTTAGTGTTCGAAGACATATTCATTTAGGAGTACTTGGGAATCAGCTCCTTAGATACCTACACTGTACTACTATTCTTGCTAATAGCTCAAAGCAGCCACAGGGATTTCTGAGTTACCCTTGAGAAGAAAAAGCACTCGTGTGTGTGTGATCCTGGTGGATATTATTAAAGCACACTTGAAAGGTCTGGTGACTCGGATCAAATATAAACTGGTAGATGGAGAGTTGTATAATATCTATGTATTATAATGATGGTTACAATATCTATACATGTCGTCATCTGCTTGCAACAGATAGCTGAATGAAAGTCAACAAGAAAGTAATATTTATATGGAGACACACGTACAGCTAACAGACATTTCTCACATTATCTGATATGATAGACCAGAGGGACGTACAGCAGTGTTCTCCTCCCCCCCCCCCCACATGTTTCTGTGCCCTGGGGATAGTCAGTCAGCGAGGGGCAGGAAGTGGAGGTCAAGGGTTAAAAGGGAAGCAATTCATTATTTTTTCGGACATCCTGCAAAGAGACGGATCATATTGTATACAGTATGTACATGTACACACGCACACGCACACGCACACGCACACACACACACACACACACACACACAAACTCCTTTGGTTTGTGTTTCTTTCTGTAAGATGCAGCAGACACAGAGAGACAGAAGCAGACGAAAGCTCAGATGAATAGACACACACAAGCATGTGACATCCCATGAACAGAGGGAGGGAGATAGAGGAAAATCATTTAATCTAATTGTGTTTCTGTCAGGGCCACGAGGACAGAGGGGTAGACGGGGAAAACAGGCTCTCTGCTCCCCTACGAACCACCAATGGTCTTGTGATTAAAATCTGGAGTGTGGTTTATTACATTTTCTACATGCCTTTAGAAAGTGAGCTTGCTGGGGGATCATGCCTGTATAAGGCCTTTTTTTTCTCCCCCAATCTCTTGGCACATGGCCATTCACTTACTGTATGTGTTGTTTAACTTGTTTGTTTAGGAGCATGTGGATGTGCATCTTTACATTCCTATGCTTTTTGTTGTTTTGTTTTGTTTTTGCAAGCGGGCAGGGGGCGGGGTGGGGTGGGGGGGGGTCAACTTTACCAGCAAGGTAAAAGAGGCCGAGTGCGACGCCGACCCCCCTGTTTATTTTGAGATAGCTCAAGTTTCAATGCTGGGAATTCTGGGAGAGGGCATTCCATCCTTGCTGATGCACTGGCAGTTTAGAGGAACAGGCCTCTGAGAGTCTGCCCTGTGCCCTCACTCTCTGAGACAGCATTTACTCTCCTGCATTTACTTTGACTTTACAATATAAATTGAGGTCCCAGAGATAAGAAATGCCATTCAATGGGGGTCCGTAAACCTATTGCATGTCCAACTGGGAGTGCTTCAAATTAAACGGGTTGGGAATCACTGCTAGAACCGTATAAAATCTTCTCTTATGGGGGTCCCTGACATATCTTTTCAAATGGGGGTCCGCAGGCTAATAAATGTCGATTTAGGGGTCCTTGACATGAAAAGGTTTGGGAACCACTGGGCTAAACATATATCCAGAGTTATAACATTTAATGCTGACAAGACTGGTTGCTTAAAATCAAATGTTTTGCCTCAAAGTGATGATGGTAAATATAATTTTGATCACTTAGGGACGAGGATGTCGACGCTCTCATCTGAGAATGGCAGTGAAGATGCCAACCACCGAAGCTTCTGGATGGTAAGAGGAGAGAGAGAGTGTGTGTGTGTGTGTGTGTGTGTGTGTGTGTGTGTGTGTGTGTGTGTGTGTGTGTGTCTGTCTACCATAGAATGCCAAAGTCCTGACGTCACTCGCTCATTCCCTGAGTCATTTCTCCATGGAGAATACCATTGGGTCATCTTAAATCGTCTCATATAAGAATTGTGGTAAAAAAATAAACAAACTGTCTCTGTGATATTGTCGGGGAGGTGTCTCTGTATCGTTTACGACAATTCAGTCTGTGTCTAGCGAAAATGTAACTAATTCGGCAGCAGTAACATTAGCGTTTTCTCGCAGTCAGTTGATTCTTCATTATCCATAATGCTGGGATGATATGTTTAATATTCAAACACAGTTCTCATATGAGGCGATCTAAGATCCCTCTATGGGGATTATAACTGGCTACAAATAAAAAATCACACCCGTGTGAAGTGAGGGGCGCTAATATAGTAAAATCAGTGACAAACAGGGACAAAACAAACATTAAATGGCATTTAATGTTTGTGTTAGGAACAAGATGACGTTCCCTTCATTGTCAATGGCGTTTTTAAAACAAACATACCACTACCAATAACCTGTCATACATACTGTAGCCTACACCCATGCAAGTACCCCCCATTCCCAACAAATACAAAGCCCACTACAAAAATTTAACTCCACCTTGGCTAAACCAGTGGTTCCCAAAGTGGGGTCCGGGGACCCCCGGAGTCCTTAAGGCAGTTGCAGGGGATCCCCAGCTAAATGATAGTTTGGAACCAAATGGACCCTTATGGGTCTGTAACTCTGAGAGTGTACAAATGAAACCAAATGGATTTGGTTCCATTTTGTACACTCAGGATTGTTCAGGATTGTTTGAAATTACCAAACGTAAACCATGCAGTATCATGTTCAGTACCATGGTCAACTCAGTATCATGTCAGTATCATGGTAAATATCATGGTCAGTATCATGGTCAACTCTGTATCTATCATGTCAGTATCATGTCAATATCATGGTCAGTATCATGTCAGTATCATGCCACTATATGTCAGACATCTCTGTGACAGGGCTGGTAACATGTTAACATGACACAGCCTGTGACAGGGCCATGACAGCCCTGCCATTCAGTGCTGTGAGAGGGGCCTGATGTGACAGAGCCTGCCATCCATGTACAATTGAACGTATAATCGCAACAGGGAAGAAGGCTAATAATTACATTTAATCACAAACTAGCAGTCTAGTCTATATATTTATTTTTCTATTTTTTACTGTATGTTCTTCGGGCCTATACTTTTTCCTTCTACAGTCTACACACTATCTAATCTATACTCTAGTCTATACTCTCACAATGTGCCATGTTGCAACGTGTTGTGTCTTTTGAGCTTGTAGATCTGGCATTTTTGCAGAATCTGCACCTACAGTATTATGATATGCCCAGACTTGGGATTTGTTACCGGTTCATGTGGTTAATAAACCCCAAATCAGTATTCTCCATTATCAATATGGAGATAAGCGGTTTCATTCATAACTCCTTTTGTATAGTTGCAATACAATAATAATGTGTGGTTGTCACACCAGTGCCACGGTACACTCGGCACACTGTTCGGGAACCACTGGTCTACACTGCCCTAATAATAAAGCTCAGAAAAATATATTGAGTGTTCAAACAAACAAAAAAACCCAAGAACAAACATCAGTAACCCTCAAACTAATGAAACTGTAGTATTGGGTCAGGAGATGAATGAGATGAGGTACATGATCGTTCAGCTTTGTTTTCTGTCTGGTGAGTGATTCACGCTCAGCCGTGAGTGCCACGCTCTTTGTTCACAGCCCGCAATCTAGTGTTTCCGCCATGTAAACACTGCGTTCGTTCTATGTATTTTGCCACCCCAATTTGTGTGAACTACCACTTTAATACCATGGCTCTGTCTGCTTGGCCCGATAGCGGCTGCCCCAGTTTTCATCCCCTGCAACCCACCCCCTGTAATTTGGCAGACTCCTGTTGTGTTGGATATATTCACCCCCCCCCCCCCCCCTGGGCTGTCTGTCATTATGGTGCAAACGTGTGCCCTACTACTGTGCTATGTTTGCACAGTCATCTCCATCTTGTAAGCCGGCATCCCATTATGGTACATACAGTAGAGTAGACCACAGTGCTATTCATTTACACTAGGATCTACCTGTTCTAGTGGTTACTGGGACTGTTTCTGTGCATTTTGAGAACAGACTTGTTAAAGTCCGGAGCCGGTCATAGTTATACACATGAAATTTGATTATCGAGCCAGGAACGTGGCCATTTTGTTTAATGCTATGATTGGCTAGTTGGGACGTGCTTCTCTTGTAGCGGTTTATGTCTGCATACGTGATTGGTCAGCTGCTGTTCTGCAGTGGTGCTGTTGGCCCCAAGCAAGATTCCTCAGCTGTTTTCATTTAAATTTCAGACGAGTGCGGAGAGTCAGTACAAAGTAACCACAACAGAGAAAGAAAGAGACGGGAAAGAGAGAGAGAGAGAGAGAGAGAGAGAGAGAGAGAGAGAGAGAGAGAGAGAGAGAGAGAGAGGGAGAGAGGGAGAGAGGGAGAGAGGGCGGGGGGGGACGGGGGACGACACCAAGTCAAGTAGAAAACAATAGAGAGCTTAGAAAGCAGGTGAAAAACGTCCATTCAAACTTTCACTTGAAGAAAATAAGACGTTATGTACTTATATAAAGATTTAAGTATGGAAACATTTCTAATAATAATAAAGGTTATATCATCTTGGCAGTGTTTTTTTTTAATGTTATTTTGTGTGGTTTTTGCCTTATTTTTATTTTCTTTCATGGAGGGACAGACAGTAGGCCGACAGGAAATGGGGAGAGAGATGGGGGAAGACATGCAGTAAGGGCCGTTGGGATCGGGTGTTGAACCGGCGGCACACTGCCAGACTGGATTGCCAGCCAAGGTGCCTGGACCGCTGAGCCATGGCCCAGGCCAATTTTAACTTTTCTAATTAATTCAGGGGGGTTCGTTGTCCAATTGTGCTTTCTATTAGATTCAAGACTAATGGCTTCCTTTTAACATTTTATAACAGCCTAAGGTGAGTTATATTATTTAGTTGGATGCTTTTTAAAGAAAACATTTCAATAAGGACAAAACAAATTATGCCACGTGCTGGATAATAGTTACGGAAAAATAAAAACATATGCAAAACATTTGAAGGTAAAACTAAAAGTAAGAGGGACCACTCTAAACGACACTGATTTTTTTTACTAGAGACAAATAAAATTGCTTGGTTATTTTCAAAATCTGACTGGGAGAGACAGATGCACAGAGACATTCACTGCTTGTAAACGTGTCAGTGTTTGTGTGTGTGTGTGTGTGTGTGTGTGTGTGTGTGTGTCTCTGTGTGTGTGTGTGTGTGTGTGTGTGTGTGTGTGTGTGTGTGTGTGTGTGTGTGTGTGTGTGTGTGTGTCTCTCTGTGTGTGTGTGTGTGTGTGTGTGTGTGTGTGTGTGTGTGTGTGTGTGTGTGTGTGTGTGTGGGTGTGTGTGTGTGTGTGTGTGTGTGTGTGTGTGTGTGTGTGTGTGTGTGTGTGTGTGTGTGACTGTGTGTGTGTGTGTGTGTGTGTGTGTGTGTGTGTGTGTGTGTGTGTGTGTGTGTGTGTGTGTGTGTGTGTGTGCATGTGTGCGTGCGTGCGTGCGTGCGTGCGTGCGTGTGTGCGCGACCACAGAAGCTTCTAGAGAGAAAGAGAGAAAGAGGAACAGCGTAGGGGAGAGACTGAGAGTGTGGTGTGTGTGTAGGCGAATGCAGGCTGCCAGGAAAATTGAGGAAAGATTTCCAAACTCCACATCCACAAACAAAACACTTGCTTTGGATTTGGCCTTTGCCATCCTCTGCCCTCTTGCTCTTCATCTGTACTTTTACAGCTCACCAGCAGCTGTCCACACCACACACACACCCCAATGACCCAGTCAGCAGCAGCAACAGAGTTTTACACAGAGTAACCCAATGCTTTTTAACAGCACTTCTGACAGCTTGAGAGTTGACCTCTGACGATAGAATCACGTCACAGTGGTTTTAAAGGTGTGGAAGAGGAGAGACAACCTGTGTCTTATTAGGGCTATGGACCAGAGGCCAGGTTCAGGCTAGCTCTGAACAGAGCTAGATTCATGCCAACAGACACTCTTGTCTTTGAATCCAATGATGGGTCCAACATCTATTCCACATTTATCGACTATAGGCCTATGGTTAACCCCCCCTCTCCCCCGCTGTCCTCACAGCCTGGGAACTATCAGCGGACAGTGAAGCGCACAGAAGACGCCTTCCAGGCATGCAATGACGTCGTGGCATGTTTCCAGGAGCGTGCACGCGTCGAGAGGCAATATGCCCAGCAGCTCAGTGAGTGGAGCAACAAGTGGAAGCCCCTAGTGGACTCCAGTGAGTACTGCACCCACGGTTAAGAAAACGACACACTCAGGCGACCATCACGTCCGTCGTCCACACACCACATTCCCCTGTCACCTGGTTATCAAATCACTGGGATACTCTTTTCACTGGATGACAATTCAGTTCAAGTTCTAGGAGACACAATATCAATATTTTAAACTATATATAATCTCAATTGACATAGAAATGCTTTCCATTGATGTCAATTTTCAACAATCATCACAAACAAAAAATTGCAGCGCAAAAGCATTACTATGTCACTATGGCTGAAGGCCAAGCTGTCTGGAACAGAGTTTATATATGTCTTACCCCTCAAAAGTAGACCAATCATAAATATTTAAACAAATCGATTTGCCCAAAGGAGACATTATACCACCACACACTAGTCCACGTGCCCACAAGCAGCCAGTTTATCAATGCAGGGACAACAAGTATAACTTCACCACTGATTTGTGCTGTTTTGATAACTCTGTATGCATATTGTGAACAAAGCAGCACGGGGAAACCATGCTGTTATTTGACTCTAAGTCTTATTGCAGGTCCTCTGTATGGGTCCCTTCTTAAGGCATGGCAGTGTTTCCTGTCCTCCGCTGACCGATTAGCCTCTTTACACTCAACCGTCTGCCGCGCGCTGGTCGCAGAGGACGGGGACCGTGTCAAGACGTGGCAGAAGGACTCCTTCCAGAAAAAGTTATTCGGAGGCTTCAAGGAGTCCCAGGACTTTGACACGGGCTTTGCACGTGCTCAGAAACCCTGGGCCAAGCGTCTTAAAAAGGTCTGCATGCACGCTTCCTTCTCTCATAATATATAAAACTAAGCTTACAACATTGTTTTCGCACTTCACAGTCTGACACTGTTATAATGTTGCCTCATCAGATCACATTCTCTGAGATACATGTGCAGAATATAGATCCAAATCAGTCCAAATTGTCCACTGAAAGTAACAGTTTCTCCTCTGTGCTCATCCCGAGTACTGGTTGACAGCTAGGGTGACTGTTTTGTTTATGTCATGCCTGTCCCAGCTGGACAAAGCCAGGAGGGCATATCACAAAGTCAGTCGCAAGGAGAACTCTGCCCTGGAACGTGAGGCCCATGCTAAGGGAAACCCAGACATAGCCATCGAGAAACAAAAGAAGATCCAGGAGGAGAGAGAGGTGGCTCAACAGGAGGCAGAGAAAGTAAGCAGCGGTCGTTCAGGGTCGGCGTATTGTGTGTGTATGTGTGGCACCATTTGGGGTAGACAAAGGTTTGAAAGACTTCACGGGCCCTATAGGGGGGCCTTCAAAAACATGTTTTTGTATGATTGTATGTATATTGTACTGTATACTGTTTAGATATAAATGTGTATACACACCGTAACACGTACAACAGGGCTCTTGCATATAGGTGGTACATTGTTCCAAACGCTCATTTCATTCTTCCACAGGTGCGTCTGCGCTATGAGAAGGTTCTTGAGGAAGTGACCAGGTATGCCCCTCGCTACATGGAAGAGATGGAGTCTATATTTGACCAATCACAGGAGGAGGAGAGGAAGAGGATCAGCTTCCTCAAACAGGCATTCCTCTCCATTCACAGACACCTGGATGTCACCACGAACGAGAGGTACCCAGAACACACATGTGATTGTCTGCTGATGCTCATGAAATAGTATATACTATAATATAGTATAATATAGCTATATTATAGCGCCTTTATTGAAGACGCTGTACATAGATTGTGCGTTACATTCACACATACATTCACACACCGATGGCGGAGGAAACCATGCAAGGCACCAACCTGCACATCAGGAGCAATTAGGGTTTCAGAGTCTTGCTCAAGGACACTTCGACACTAACTGGGGGGCCGGGATCTAACCTTCCCGGTTCCTATCCAGCTGCTCTACCGACCACTCTACCCCTGAGCCACTGCCGCCCCCAATGTGTTTTTGCTGTCTGTCAGCATTTGTCTGTTTCTGAGAACAAGAGAAGGGGGAGAGAAAGTGAAAGAGAGAAAGACAAAGAGAGAGGGAGAGAGACAGAGAGTGAGAGTGAGAGGGTGTTTGTCCTTCATAAATAATCCCTTTTGCCCTTCCTAGCCATGCCTCCTGGCAGCAGGACATTTTGCAGTTAAACAATAAACTGTATTCATTTAGACACTTCAGCTTAGGATGAACCATTTACCAATTATTGCAATGATATTGCATTCAGTTTGGTGGTGTGGCTCGAGTCTGCTCATGTGATATTACCCAAATTACCTGTGCAAACATGACACAGAATCTGAGATCACAATCCCCCCCCCCAGAGCAGAGCATAAAATACATCAAATATCACAACACATATCATAATGCAAGCCACAGTGCAATCCACGGAATCACCCTAGTAACAATATGGCACTAAATGCCACAGGGAGGAGGCCAGGAAGTGGAGGAAATTTGACACTGACAGCTGTGCGAGCGGCTTTGACAGACCGCCGAGGGAACGAGGGCATGTGTGAGATAGCTTGTAGCGAATTAGAATGAAGAGATTGAATGTGGAGAGACAGACTGACTTGAGGGAATGTGTATGAATTAACGGTTAGTGAATGAATGGGGGGTGGTGGAGGGGGGGGGGGGTCTGGGGAGAGTGAGCCTGAGCTAGCCTGTACTGTAAGCCTCCTGCCTTCCGTGCCTATAATGAATAATGATACCAGTGACGGCTCCAGAACATTGTGTTTGGGGGTGCTATGGCTATTTAGAGGGGGGGGGGGGGGGGCTAATGCATCTTGGTTTACATAGAAGTCAGTCAATTGGGCTTGTTTGGAGGGGGGGGGGGGGCTTAGGGGAGGCTAAGCCTCCACCAGAGGGGGCTAAAGCCGTCCCTGGAGCCGTCCCTGAATGATAGTGTCCACAAAGATGTCAGTGAAATGAAACTAAACATAAAATAATACACAAATGGATTTCTTTCTTTGTTTACTTTCCTCAAGCATAATTTTTCTGCGTAATGAAAAAGAAGGGCCAGTATACTAGTGACAAATTGGTCAGCCTCTAATTTGGTATTTGTTGATTAACCCATTTTTGGCGGGAACCGCTTTTGGTAAGCAAAAGCATTATGTTATGCTTTTGCTTTAGCTATTGAAAAATAGCAGATCTACAAGCTCATAGCGCGCCACCGAGTGGCGCGCTACGAGCTTGTAGGTCTGCTATTTTTGAAAAATCAAACTGACTGACACATAGAAACATAGCTTTTTCAGAAAACTGTCAGGATGTAGAAGACATTTTTAGAATATCAGGTCAAAATGAGTTAAGGGTTGTTTGGATTTATAATCGCCACTTTTATCTTGCTGACAGCACAGAGAGCACAGTGGAAGATTTCTCAGTGAATTAATTAGGTACAACACCGCCGTCTCCGCTGGATTGTGGTGATCAGTGTGTGTGCTCTAAGAAGGATGTTCAAGTTTTCGCAGGCCCGTTTCCTTCGTCTTGTCTTTGACAGTCTAATTGGACCTAACTATGGTAAATAAATCAATAATCTGAGCCCCAATTAAGCCATTTCAAAAATGTGGAATAGATCAGGGTGAGGACCCGGCATCAACGATTACCTCTGTGATTTTCTCATGCAGCCGGCTGAGAAAATCTTGGTTTTGGTTTAGACTGCAGCTAAATTATACTTTAACAAATCTGCAGAGGCTAAGGGGAGCGGTGGGCCAAATACTGCATGGTAAAATTGTATCCTGTATTGATCTGTTTACTATACTCTGTTATGACTTAGGTTGCCTGGTATTTTGGCAAAGAAAAAAGGAAAATATCAATATAAAAAAAGTGACAGGAACGGAAACATTTAAATACAAATAAATCTGTCGGAATGAGAATTATTCTATAGACTCTCTCTCTCTCTCTTTGTCTCTTCCCTGTCAGTTTGTCATTTTGAATGTACCGTACATAATAATAATAATAGCTCAAATTTATATAGCGCTTTTCTAAATACCCAAAGCTGGGCAGGAACCCATTTTGGTGTTAGCATTATATGTTATGCTTTAGCTATTGAAAAATAGCAGATCTACAAGCTCATAGCACGTCACCGAGTGGCGCGCTACGAGCTTGTAGGTCTGCTATTTTTGAAAAATCGAAGAACGACTGACATAGAAACATAGCTTTTTCAGAAAACTGTCAGGATTTAGAAGACACTGGCCTAAATGGGTTAAATGTAGTGTTTGTGTTGATTGGTGTGTAATGGCCGTCCTTGTTCCTGTGTACTATAGTGTGAAAGCAGTGTACAATGAGCTCCACAACACGCTCATGGCCATCAATGAGCAGGAAGACCTGCGCTGGTGGAAGAACACACATGGACCCGGCATGCCCACCGACTGGCCTCAGTTCCAGGTCCCGTGCACTCTCTCTCACTGTGTGTCTCGCTGTCTATACTCGCACACACGCACGTGCGCACGCACACAGGCACACACACACACACACACACACACACACACACACACACACACACACACACACACACACACACACACGCACACACACACACACACACACACACACACACGCACACACACACACACACACTGCCAGCATAATACAGCTCACTATGTTAGATGTAATCCTGTTATAGTTTTTCATGTGTATGCCTCTACTTGTCTCAGTGCTTGTTTTCATAAGTTACAGTGCATACAGTGCAGTGTATTGTTTTATGTCTACATGTTTTTTTCTTGTGTGAATTTCATACACACTTCATGCTTGATTTGCTTGTGGACACAGGAGTGGACGCCTGAACAGAAAAGCAAAAAAGGCAAAAAAGTAACGGAGAAGAAAGGAACGATAGAGAGAAGGTGAGTGGGCTGTCCACGAACATCCGGGGGTTCCAACGTTCGCTCGTTAGGGTTGTCACTCTTAATTAAGGGGTTTGGACCAAGGGGCCAGTGAGGCGCTCCAACGTTGAAGCACGGGGCCCTAGTGGTAAGAGGAAGGACTGCAGGCGGACCCGTGGACGAGGAAACCCCGTGCAGCTGGGCTTTAACATTGAGCACTCGGTTGCACTTCCGCATTGAACCACCAAAATTTGGTGGTCCAATGTGGAAGTAGACGTTTTGAGACGGTCCTTCCGGGTGCTTCAAAATGCCACTGAGCAACTTCCACTGACATGAATAGCGGAGGGGGCGGGGCTTCGCGCCAGATCAGTCTCTATCCTTCTTTATACTGTATGGTTTGAACCATTGTTTGTTTGTTTTTTGGGGTTTTTTTACATTTCGTTTTTTACATTTTTTTACTAGAAAATATATCTAGGCGAGAAAGCGATATGAAGAGTACTATGTTCATGTTGTGTTTACATGTTACTAGCCTCGATACCCAGGCTTTCATTTCGTCTGCGCGAAAGATGAAAGCCTGGAAAAAGCCGTGGGCTGAACCAGTCTAAAAGTGGGAGTCAACCCTTCCGCGTAGGCGTCGCTCTAAATGATGTGACGTAGCGCTGCACTAGGGGGGAGAGGAGGGGCCGGGGGTGACGGACAGATCGATGAGATCCAATCAGGGTGCGCGTTTTTCTGAGCCGCGGCCCTCCCATCTAGGCCAGAAATGTCTCTGCTTAGGTCAGGCTAACATGTTACTAATAATGGTGTTAAGCACCATTATTAATCCTTCCCGGCCGGGGACACGTTGTGAACTTAACCCTTATTTCACTGATCTGAAAATATGTAGTTACAGCTTGTAGATCTTATCTTTTTCAATATAGCTAAAGTAATCCTTAAAACATGGGTTAAATGTTGTACATGGCTGTCTCTCCATCACGTGTGTTTTTGTGCTTGCTCACCTCCGTCAGTGTGATGATAGGAGGAGTGAGAGTGAGAGCCCTCTATGACTACGTCGGCCAGGAGACAGACGAGCTGTCCTTTAAAGCAGGTGAATAAATGTCCATGCAGAAGAATGTGTGTAAACGGTAAAATCCTATAAGCCTTTATTTTTTATAGAGACAGGAAACATGGAGAGTAGGGTATAGTGACATGCAGCAAAAGTTCGGGTACTATCGAGTACTACACATTCTCCTGTGATTGGCTTTATATTTGATGTTTTAGGACATCTACAATAAAACACTATTCACATATTATATGTAGTATCTAGTAGTAGAATATAGTCACATAATATCCTGTTTTTAATTTCCTTGTCTTAGGTGAGGAGTTCTTGAAAGTGGAGGATGAGGATGACCAGGGTTGGTGTCGAGGGATGAAGGATGCCGGGCGAGAAGGACTGTACCCTGCAAACTATGTAGAGGCGGTCTAGTGGTATTATAGTGTCCGTATTATGTAATGAAAATCAGCATGGGATTGATGGCGACTGAGCTGGCCTGTATGTGGCCTACGGTATGTATGATGAATGCTTCATGACAACCACAACATGGAACCTGAAAGTCTGCCAGTCTATAGTTTATAGTAGGCTGCTGTGTCCAGTTCTTATCCTAAAGATATTGGCTGTCATGCTGAAAAGATGATCGCAGTGAGGTGGACATTTTGACATAGAGATTTACATAAAAATGACCTATCCAGGTTGTGTAGCCTATTAAAGATAACAAATGCAAATTAATGCAATAATAGGAAAAGTAAAATAAATATGCTGGACTCTGAAGGTACAGAACACTACATTATTAACCACTTGGTGCTGAGAATAAATAATATCGCAAGACTGCTATTTTAATTGTCATTACTTGTTTTTCCCCTGCACACTTCAATGAATTGCGTCTTCATATAAAATCGCTCACGATACATTTTCATATGAAGGGAGTGAAGCTTTTTATGTGGTCATAATCCATCACCAGTAGCATTATAAATTAAGTTAAGCTCATTAGATAGATTGCTTTATTACATGATCTGTTTTTTGTTCCTGTTTTATGAATAATATACTTGGGTAACACATATGTTTTCCTGTCCATAATTGTGTCTGTCTGTAGTATTTAATCACTATGTGTGCACCTATCCTCAGTAGCAGCAGCTTAGTACAGGACAGGCGCCTTGAAATTCCTGCGCTTGCCTTGCCTTCGCCTTGTCCAGTTCTTTGCCATTATGAATGTGTGTGTAAGCGCTGTATGTATTTGTATGTATGGTAAGAACCACAAAACTGCCTTTGTCAAGTTTGAAATAAAATTTGGAACTTGTTATACTGTCAGAATCTCGAAGCTTTCTTGAATTTGTCATGAACTCTAGGTGATTTGTGCACGAGTACACATTAATTTATCTCTGAGTAAATGCCACAAAGGATTTTACTGTGTGTGCGTGCGCGCGTGCGTGTGTGTGCCTGCGTGTTGAGAGTGCAACAGATATAAACCCAGCTGTGTTTAGGTCAAACGGCGCTGCATGTGATATCATCAGAGTGCAGGCATCAGTCAAGCAAGCACATCAGTGTTCATGTTTCAGCTCGTCAAGATGAAGACAGAGATATGATGTGAAGTTTTACAGCACATCATGTATTATTACACTCCAGTGCACACATGTATACATGTATTCATAACGTACCCACCCGCCCTCATATATAAATACACTCATGCTTACATGATGCAAATACACAGTCATACATGTGCGTGCACACACACACACACACACACACACACACACACACACACACACACACACACACACACACACACACACACACACACACAGTAAAATCAAACAGACAGGGTCCATTGAAGTGTCTGCTTTTTCACAGAAGTAATGGAGTTAATGATGTCACCCTGAAAGGATTTCCTCCACCTGACAGCTTGCTTGCAGCGTACATGTAGAGCTACAGTGTCTACTGTCAGAGCCAGAGAGAGAGAGAGAGAGAGAGAGAGAGAGAGGGAGGCAAAGATCCACGAGTTTGCATTCACATCATGAAGAATGGGGCCACATCTTAAAGCCATGAACTGTGCGTGCGTGCGTGCATGATTTAAAATCACACCACATACCTGGGTTCCTAGGAGACTCGCCATTTCATTTATAGCCCTACTCCGTAGTATGATGGTGTCTGCAAGCCAGAAAAAAACGTTTTATTTATAAGCCTATAGTAAGTTTGTAAATTAATTACTGTTGCCAATCACGGCATTCCATGTGTGTGCTAATTTATACCGTGGCTGAGAATAGCTGATCTACAAGCTCGACGTTGCATTATATCTGCTATTTTCGGCTATAAATTAAGCATTTCCTAGTAACTTATGGTCCGTTACAGACATTTATATCCATTAAGCAAGCTTGTCTTGTAGGCCTACTAAGTACAATGTAACACACACACTCAGCAATTAATGTTAACTTGTTTGTCATAAAGCAATTAGACTGGAAACAGCTCATTTGCATGCTAATTATGCTTGACATTAATTGCAATTTAGATGCCATGGAGATCTCTAAAGTTTAACCGGTCATCCATTAAATGTTGTGGGGTCAGTAAATGTTGTGCACCCATGCAGTCGTCCACCCTGCAGTTCAGAGTCAGAGCCTCCTGATGGAGGTGTATTTATTTATGTAACACATGGGGGGGCCCTTGTGATCTTCACATGTACTTTCACTCTGAACCAATCACATGGGCGGACACGGCAGTGCCATTTACATGCGGTATCCTACACATTGATTGCACCACTCACTGGTTTAGGCCAGGGGTTCATTGTGTCAGGTCAGCTCATTAAGCACAGTTTATTGGCTGGTCATTTGTAAGTGTATCCTGGTTAAAAGAGGTTTACCTTACATTGGGCATATCAGTCAGCAGAGGGCGCTAAAGGATTGACGGCACGCAGTGTGCCTGTCTTGAGGAGAAATACTGTATGCACACTGAAGTGGTGGCATAATGGGAAAATGTCTTTATTCCCTCATCTCTCATGTTGTGACAAGCAGAACTTTGGGTTGCCATGGAGAGAGCTGCTGAAAGGAGGCCATAATTAAATGAGCTGGAGATGCTTGTTTGGCTGGCTCCCTACATTTCGAGACATTAATGAGGAAATTGCATAGGCCCTTCAAGGCAATGAGTCCATGTATGTATAATGAGCATATGTATGATTACTGTTTAGTGCTGTGAGGTGAAGACTCAGTGCCACTGATTCTGTAGGGGGATGAGTAGCCTATATACAGTATGTGATTCTCAAACATTGTCAGCTTGACTGTGGACCCCGATTTGAGAAGGTTTTGTACTTTAGGGATGAGAGAAGATTTGTCAAGAGAGAGAGAGAGAGAGAGAGAGAGAGAGAGAGAGAGAGAGAGAGAGCGAGAGAGAGATTGTTTGTTTGTTTGTTTGTTTGTTTGTTCCCATTGAGTAGGCTACAGCATTGCAATAGATTCCTTTTTTCCTTTTAACATATAAACAAAACAAAAAAACAAGGTAACAAGGTTGCAGATCACCATAGTCCAGGCAATCTAGCCCATTTTAGACCCAAAAAACAGACTAATTAAAATAGTTTTTTTTTCAACAGATATCATTTCTATGAGGTGTCTAGAATAACATACTAAAAGTCCTAAGAAATCCTAGATGCGGAAATATGTTTAATTCTCATCAATTCAAGATGTGTGATAATACCTCGAGAAAACTAAACACCCTAATGGGCTTTTTTTTTTCTTTTGTTCTATCACAATGAAACTTTCCACAATGAATCTTAACATGAAAACTAAACTTTTTTGTATTACAAGTTTCTCTGAAACTTAATTTGAATATGCAAATTAGATTACTATATATTGAATATGCCCACATTTGCATATCACGAAAATTACTTTCCCCCAAAATGTATAATATTTACATTGTTGTTTGTTAATGATATCAAACACACTGATCAGACTTTCATGAACCATTTCATAAAAATATTGTGACTTCATATAATAACATCAAAAACATGTATGACAAATGCATAAATCCGTCAAATCTTCCTCCAACCATCCTACTGCTAATGGTTGATGGCAATGCTGCTTTTGGACTGGCCTCTAACCTGAAACCTGCCGGGCTTGGTTGTACCTACCGGGGGCATAACCCCCACCGGTATAGTCCTCAGGGTCACAGAGGCACACAAGCCTCCCCACCACGACAAGGTAGCAACAACAGGGGAGGTTCCCCTGCTAACGTGGCCCAGGAAAGAGAAGTCTGGAACTCTATGCAACCCGACTTCGGATGAGCGGATGAAGATGGATGAATTTGCAAAACATTAAAGGGATTGTGTCATTGTGACATTAAAAATATATGAATTAATGTCACATGTGAAACCTTTAAGGAGTAGGAAAGACACAACATAATTGTAGCGACAGCTGTGTGATGGAGTCTACCTGGAGGAGACAGAGCTGTGTGATGGAGTCTACCTGGAGGAGACAGAGCTGTGTGATGGAGTCTACCTGGAGGTGACAGAGCTGTGTGATGGAGTCTACCTGGAGGAGACAGAGCTGTGTGATGGAGTCTACCTGGAGGAGACAGAGCTGTGTGATGGAGTCTACCTGGAGGAGACAGAGCTGTGTGATGGAGTCTACCTGGAGGAGACAGAGCTGTGTGATGGAGTCTACCTGGAGGTGACAGAGCTGTGTGATGGAGTCTACCTGGAGGTGGGAGAGCTGTGTGATGGAGTCTACCTGGAGGAGACAGAGCTGTGTGATGGAGTCTACCTGGAGGAGACAGAGCTGTGTGATGAAGTCTACCTGGAGGAGACAGAGCTGTGTAATGGAGTCTACCTGGAGGAGACAGAGCTGTGTGATGGAGTCTACCTGGAGGTGACAGAGCTGTGTGATGGAGTCTACCTGGAGGTGACAGAGCTGTGTGATGGAGTCTACCTGGAGGTGGGAGAGCTGTGTGATGGAGTCTACCTGGAGGTGACAGAGATGTGTGATGGAGTCTACCTGGAGGTGACAGAGATGTGTGATGGAGTCTACCTGGAGGTGGGAGAGCTGTGTGATGGAGTCTACCTGGAGGTGACAGAGCTGTGTGATGGAGTCTACCTGGAGGTGGGAGAGCTGTGTGATGGAGTCTACCTGGAGGAGACAGAGCTGTGTGATGGAGTCTACCTGGAGGTGGGAGAGCTGTGTGATCGAGTCTACCTGGAGGTGACAGAGCTGTGTGATGGAGTCTACCTGGAGGTGGGAGAGCTGTGTGATGGAGTCTACCTGGAGGTGACAGAGCTGTGTGATGGAGTCTACCTGGAGGTGGGAGAGCTGTGTGATTGAGTCTACCTGGAGGTGACAGAGCTGTGTGATGGAGTCTACCTGGAGGTGGGAGAGCTGTGTGATGGAGTCTACCTGGAGGTGACAGAGCTGTGTGATGGAGTCTACCTGGAGGTGGGAGAGCTGTGTGATGGAGTCTACCTGGAGGTGACAGAGCTGTGTGATGGAGTCTACCTGGAGGTGACAGAGCTGTGTGATGGAGTCTACCTGGAGGTGGGAGAGCTGTGTGATGGAGTCTACCTGGAGGTGGGAGAGCTGTGTGATCGAGTCTACCTGGAGGTGACAGAGCTGTGTGATGGAGTCTACCTGGAGGTGGGAGAGCTGTGTGATGGATTCTACCTGCAGGTGACAGAGATGTGTGATGGAGTCTACCTGGAGGTGGGAGAGCTGTGTGATGGAGTCTACCTGGAGGTGACAGAGCTGTGTGATGGAGTCTACCTGGAGGTGGGAGAGCTGTGTGATGGAGTCTACCTGGAGGAGACAGAGCTGTGTGATGGAGTCTACCTGGAGGTGACAGAGCTGTGTGATGGAGTCTACCTGGAGGTGGGAGAGCTGTGTGATGGAGTCTACCTGGAGGTGACAGAGCTGTGTGATGGAGTCTACCTGGAGGTGGGAGAGCTGTGTGATCGAGTCTACCTGGAGGTGACAGAGCTGTGTGATGGAGTCTACCTGGAGGTGGGAGAGCTGTGTGATGGAGTCTACCTGGAGGTGACAGAGCTGTGTGATGGAGTCTACCTGGAGGTGGGAGAGCTGTGTGATGGAGTCTACCTGGAGGTGGGAGAGCTGTGTGATGGAGTCTACCTGGAGGTGACAGAGCTGTGTGATGGAGTCTACCTGGAGGTGGGAGAGCTGTGTGATGGAGTCTACCTGGAGGAGACAGAGCTGTGTGATGGAGTCTACCTGGAGGTGACAGAGCTGTGTGATGGAGTCTACCTGGAGGTGGGAGAGCTGTGTGATGGAGTATACCTGGAGGTGACAGAGCTGTGTGATGGAGTCTACCTGGAGGTGAAAGAGCTGTGTGATGGAGTCTACCTGGAGGTGGGAGAGCTGTGTGATGGAGTCTACCTGGAGGTGGGAGAGCTGTGTGATGGAGTCTACCTGGAGGTGACAGAGCTGTGTAATGGAGTCTACCTGGAGGTGACAGAGCTGTGTGATGGAGTCTACCTGGAGGTGGGAGATGTGTGATGGAGTCTACCTGGAGGTGGGAGATGGCCTGCAACAGCTTCAGGTGCGTCTGCAGAGTACAGGAACAAAAAGACTGGGATGGACTGAGACACTGCTGCAGCCAGGGGATGTCCTCCCAGAGGTAGGTCACCTGGCCTCTGTGACCCTGAGGACTATACCGGTGGGGGTTATGCCCCCAGTAGGTACAACCAAGCCCGGCAGGTTTCAGGTTAGAGGCCAGTCCAAAAGCAGCATTGCCATCAACCATTAGCAGTAGGATGGTTGGAGGAAGATTTGACGGATTTATACATTTGTCATACATATGAATGGTGTTTTTGATGTTATTCTATGAAGTCACAATATTTTGATGAAATGGTTCATGAAAGTCTGATCAGTGTGTTTGATATCATTAACAAACAACAATGTAAATATTATACATTTTGGGGAAAAGTAATTTCCGTGATATGCAAATGTGGGCATATTCAATATATATTAAGCTAATTTGCATATTCAAATTAAGTTTCAGAGAAACTTGTAATACAAAAAAGTTTAGTTTTCATGTTAAGATTCATTGTGGAAAGTTTCATTGTGATAGGACAAAAGAAAAAAAAAAAGCCCATTAGGGTGTTTAGTTTTCTCGAGGTATTAGCACACATCTTGAATTGATGAGAATTAAACATATTTCCGCATCTAGGATTTCTTAGGACTTTTAGTATGTTGTTCTAGACACCTCATAGAGATGATCTATGGTGAAAAAAATTCTATTTTAATTAGTCTGTCTGGAAATGCTACTTTGCCTGGACTACCATGCTGTCAGCGCAATAACCTCAGAAACACTGGGCAAGGTGATAACCTCTACTACTTGTTTATTATACATACACGTAATCTGTTTTGGACATATAACCAAGGCAATTATGCATCGCAACAACATTAATTCTGTATGTATTCACAATGGAGAGCTGTATGAGCTGCTCTGATTTGTACCATTTTGTGATGGTTTTATCTTTAGCATTTCCAACAACACTAGACCGTGGTGCTGGGCAATATTCAAGTGTAACAGTGTCTGGCAGCTAACTCCAGATGTACTCAAGTGCACTCACTCACTCTCCCTCTCTTTGCTTTCTCTCTCTCTCCTTTCTCTCTCACCATAAGCTCTACATCCCGAGGGAAGCATTTTGTCCCAAAAGGCCAACAGAGTGCCAGTCGAGGGGGTTAGAGAGTGATGTGGAACATGGATAAACACCGCCCCACCACCTGTAGTCACATACCCTGGCATGCCAGGAACACTTAAGCCTAAACCATCGTTTTTCTGAAGGACAATAACCAAATCCCTGTGGAATTCACCTTACTTCACCGGTAAGGCTGTGGCCCACACGGACTAATTCTCAGCAGACTGACAACGCAGAGTTATGACTGATTCCTTTGTTGTGTGCCAGTGGCAAGCACTGAAAATCGCATATCTACAAGCCCACTGCACATTGTGATGCAAAAGTACAAAGTAAGCATTGAGAGTTATAGGAATTAGAAATTTATAGGGGTGCACGGACGTCAAAGAAATCCATGTCTGCATACAAGCACTGCCGTGCATGGGCCAGAAAAAAACAACTAACTAATTTATACTTTGTACAAAGATATATCTCACAGAAGATCAATTATTTCTGGCGTGGATGCATCATGTTTTTACCATCACGTCATAGGATATATAAGAACTTAAGAAGCATAAATTCCCTTTTAAGATGGCGCAGCGAGCGTGCAGCCAGGTGCTCAAGAGGCCAAGAGAGGCCTGTTTTGTCTACATCAGGAAATAGGGTCATCTAAGGAGATACTAGGTAGTGCTGACTGTCTTGGCTTCCATGTGTATGAGTATGGTATTCCTTTCAAACTGCCCGAAAATAATGAGCAATCAGGAAAATGGTTATTCTCGCATTTCAATTAGCCTAATTAAAGAGAGGGCAGCGGGCTACTCATAAGGATGACTGGCACAACAGGGCTGTGTTTGTGTGTGCGCGTGCGTGTGCGTGCGTGTGTGTGTGTGTGTGTGTGTGTGTGTGAGAGAGAGGAGAGAGAGAGAGACACAGAGAGAGTGAGAGAAGATTCCCCAAGGGGTTCAGCCACAGCACTGCATCAGCAGTTCGGATGAGGCATTAACTATTCTCTCTCCACAGTCCCTCCCAGTCACTGCCCACGGAGAACAACAGATAACCAAACCTTTGTCTGACTTATGATTGCTTCAGATGCATCTCCAGATAAGCAAACCTGTCTCTCCATCAATCTCTGGCTGATTATTGACATTATTGAACCTACTAGCTGTCCATTTGTTCAATCGAGCGTAGGACCTCCCAGATAGTTGATTCCCCATAACTCTCTCTCGGAATTGACTGACATAGATCAATGAGAATGAGAGTGAATGAGAGGGTGAATTAGTGTACACCCCCCCCCCCCCCCCTCCAAAAAAACAAAACAAAACAAAAAATAGTTCACATGAGCCAGTTCTAGGGAAAACCACTCGTCCGATCGACTTGGCACTTGACACGGCACTTCCTTGGGTCCTCAGCAATACACCCGCCAATATGAAGTTAATCAGATAGACGGACGGACGGACGGACGGACGTTTAATTTCAAGGACCCCCAGTTTGACATGCATATTAGTCTACAGACCCCCATTTAATGGCAATTCATATTGTAAAATCGATGTTAATGTAACTCTGATAGGGTTCCATTTGTACACTCTCAGAGTTACAGACCCATAAGGGTCCATCTGGTACTCTCTGGTACTCCCTGGGTCCCCGGACCCCACTTTGGGAACCACTGGCCCACATCCATGTTTGACATTATAGCATACCTACCCCCACGGTACCGTGGAGTGTGTCTGTCCACAGTACCGCGGAGTGTGTCCACACGGTACCGCAGAGTGAGTCCACGGTACCGCGGAGTGTGTCCACACGGTACCGCAGAGTGAGTCCACGGTACCGCGGAGTGTGTCCACACGGTACCGCAGAGTGAGTCCACGGTACCGCGGAGTGTGTCCACACGGTACCGCAGAGTGAGTCCACGGTACCGTGGAGTGTGTCTGTCCACGGTACCGCAGAGTGAGTCCACGGTACCGTGGAGTGTGTCTGTCCACGGTACCGCAGAGTGAGTCCACGGTACCGTGGAGTGTGTCTGTCCACGGTACCGCAGAGTGAGTCCACGGTACCGTGGAGTGTGTCTGTCCACGGTACCGCAGAGTGAGTCCACGGTACCGTGGAGTGTGTCTGTCCACGGTACCGTGGAGTGTGTCTGTCCACAGTACCGTGGAGTGTGTCTGTCCACAGTACCGTGGAGTGTGTCTGTCCACAGTACCGCGGAGTGTGTCCACACGGTACCGCAGAGTGAGTCCACGGTACCGCAGAGTGTGTCTGTCCACGGTACCGCGGAGTGTGTCCACACGGTACCGCAGAGTGAGTCCACGGTACCGCGGAGTGTGTCTGTCCACGGTACCGCGGAGTGTGTCTGTCCACAGTACCGTGGAGTGTGTCTGTCCACAGTACCGTGGAGTGTGTCTGTCCACAGTACCGCGGAGTGTGTCCACACGGTACCGCAGAGTGAGTCCACGGTACCGCGGAGTGTGTCTGTCCACGGTACCGCGGAGTGTGTCCACACGGTACCGCAGAGTGAGTCCACGGTACCGCGGAGTGTGTCCACGTCATCAGCCTGGCAGTGCTATCAGTGCCAGGCTAACAGTAGGTAGGCTATCAGTGCCAGGCTAACAGTAGGTAGGCTATCAGTGCCAGGCTAACAGTAGGTAGGCTATCAGTGCCAGGCTAACAGTAGGTAGGCTATAGGCTGGCAGTTAGAGAGTTAGTAGAACTCCAGCATCCATTGTGACAGTGAGAGAGCCAGATGGCCATGTAGAACACACACAGTGACACCAGCTTACACACAGCTCCTCCTGCTGTAACGCGTGCACGCGCACACACACACACACACACACACACACACACACACACACACACACACACACACACACACACACACACACACACACACACACACACACACACACACACACACACACACACACACACACACACACACACACACACACACACACACACACAGTTTGATCCCGGGCTCCCCCAGAGTTTAGTGTGGAAGTGTCCTTGAGCGGGGTCCTGAACCCCGCGCCTAATTGCTCCTGATGTGCAGGTTGGTGCCTTACATGGTTTCCTCCGCTGTCGGTATGTGAATGTAAGCGACTTGGATAAAGGTGCTATATAAATGCACCATTTACGCACGCACGCACACACACACACACACACATTTACATGCAAGAGAAGCGACACACCAACATCACCTGATGTCTGTGATTCCCTGGTCATTTGTCCCACTCCCTTCATGTCCCTCCACACCCCCTTCTTGCTTCTCCTCTTCATTTCCCTGCTACTTCCGTTTCAGTCTGATGGCCATAGTTAATTGGCTGCTGTCTAATTGCAGCTTATTATCTTGGGCAACCAAACATGTGAGATGTAGCAAACAAAATATTTCTCCAACTTTCATTCTGTCTGTCATTTCCCACTCCAAACCCCGCGTTTATGCCTGGATGTGTTCACTCGATTTTGTTTTATCTGTTTACCTTTCAAATTGCTCACTTCATCTCTCCCAAATTGTCTACAAGAAACATACATAAATGGAAAATGGTGCATTTTTATAGCACTATAACACTTTATCCAAAGCTCTTTACATAGATTGCATTACATTCACCCATTCACACACCGATGGCGGGGGAAACCATGCAAGGCACCAACCTGCACAACACTTGGACACTGACTCTGAGGGAGCCGGGATCGAACTTGGAACCTTGCGGTTCTATCTATTGTACCTATACCGGCTACTCTACCACTGAGCCATATGCCTCTCCACATATTAATACAACAACACACACCCATCCTGAAGATGCCTATGCATGCATATACACATATAGGTCCTGATTCTTCAAAAACGAAATGCGCCAGAGTGTAACGGTGGCGGAAACAGATATCGTATTTATCCGTCCGATCAAGCTACGTTGAGATGACGTGTTATTCAATTTACAATTTTACAATTTAGGCATTTAGCAGACGCTCTTAATCCAGAGCGACTTACATTTAAGCAAGAACAAAAGCATAACAGCACATAAAAGCATTATATCATTATTCAGAGAGTGGTGTGTACCACAGGTGCGCAGGTGTATCGCAGGTGTATGTCATACTGAATGCAGCGGGTGCAAAGTGATCGGAAAAGCACCCGACAACCTCATCTGCATTGATCCACGCCCAATTTCATACCATGAAAGGCTTCAAGCATGACTCAGCAGACAGCAGTTTGTCTGAGATCACAGCCGCGGTCACTGCTATCGAAGCTTGCAACGGTGCGTGCTCCGCTGAAGCAATATAATTATAATTTATTTAATTAAGTTCGGGACCAAGGCGGGTGCTCACTCACACCTTTGCAGAGGTAAAACATATCCGATATTTAAAATATCGGATATCATGGATATGTCAATGCAAAAGTCGTCTTTTCAGAGAGAGCGAGAGAGAGAGAGAGACAAGAGAGGGAGGGGGGCTGCATGGGCCCTCGACACTGTTGCGCGATAAAGAACAGTAGCCCATAGCCCCATACATTCATAAGTAAATATATTATAGGCCTACCTCGTAGGCCTGGGATCCTCTTGTCTGAAGAAATTATAATCCAGTGAGTTTATCCAGTGAGTTAAACTATTCTGTGTGTGGCATCCATGTGATCAATATCAATATACATTATTATAAATTCTGTCTGTCTGTCCGTCATGTTCACGAGTGGAGGTGAGCTGGTTTAAAACTGATATGACTGGCCGACTTTCAAACACGCTGCATTCATTAGGCTATAAATGTGGTCTTCTATTTTTTATATAGGGCTAATTAGCCCTATTCATTTTCCAATGTGAATCGGATCGGCAGCACGCTGCTGTCTGCCCCCCCCCCCCCCCCCCCCCCCCCACACACACACACACACACACACACACACACCGAAACAACGTTAGATTCGTACAGTGCAAAATGCAGATAAGTGTAGGCCTTTGTTCTTATTATAATTGTGAGTTTGTTTTTTAACATGCAGTCCGCGAGAGCCGATCTACAAGCTCACAACGCGTTGCACTGCGAGTAGCCTAGAGAAGGCTGTCCAGTGAGCAGCGCAATCGCGCATGGCATGCTATAGAAATATCCTAATAAATAAATAAAAAGGTGTCGGGGCTTGCAGGGGCAGTTTCCTTATGGGACTCTATAGGCTAACTTGCCTCTAGAATGCATGCATTTAGGCATACAAGTGCACTCGGCTTTTATATATATATATATATATATATATATATATATATATATATATATCGTTTTTTTATGTGCTGATCGACCAATATGTTGGGGGCACATGCCTACATATTTTATCTGAGATTTGGGGACTATTTATTGATTCAGCATGAAGACTAAAGCCTTCTGAATAAATCTATATGCAAGTGTATGCTTCCGCAAATTTTAGCGGATTTAGCGGAGTTTCCGGATTTAGCGGAGTTTCCGACGAACCAAAGTCAGCGTCAAGTTCACGGCCATTTCCATGAATTCCAAATTAATGTGGGAAATCCACGTAAATGCCTTTCCGCCAGCGTCACGGCAATATATCAGCGGAAACACGTTGAAGAATCAGGCCCATTATGTGCACACATGAGCAAAATTAAAACCCACGCTCTTCTTCTCCCCCGTACTCTGTTGGCGTTTGGCAGGGTCTCTACGTTTGGGTTGCCCCTATAGTCGCCCAGCCCTCTCAGCTCCCCTCCCTGTTTAATCTATCTCTGAAAAACCTCTGGGGTTTAATTCCCTTCTCCACGCAGAGTGCTTTGCTGGCATGGAGGCCAAATCCATACAGAAGGAGTGCATCAGGCTTTAAAATGGACATCTCAACAGCGGGGCAGTTTAGGTAAAGTGACGTGATATATAGGCCACACTGTATCACTGTGCGAAAAATATGCCCACTTCTGCTACGACCGCTAAACATTGACGTTCCTCACTGAACGGCACAAATATGATTTGGATTATAAAAGTCTCCTGGTACACACGCACACGCGCACGAGCAAACACACACACACACACACACACACACACACACACACACACACGCACACACACACACACACACACACACACACACACACACACACACACACACAGTGAAATGCCAAGAAAATCTGCTACACAAGAACAGACTTATATGATTAGATTAGTATACAGGGTCCTGAACCCAGTGTAGAATTGATGGCATGAGACAGAACTGACATTTGTGCACATAGCGAATTGTGACCATTAATACAAAGAAAGAAAGACAGAAAGAAAGAAAGAAAGAAAGAAAGAAAGAAAGAAAGAAAGAAATTAAGAAAGAAAGAAAGAAAGAAAGAAAGAAAGAAAGAAAGAAAGAAAGAAAGAAAGAAAGAAAGAAAGAAAGAAAGAGTAAAGGAAATTAAAAGCAATGGAAGGAGAAGAGAGAGAGGTGTGGGCGACTCGTCCCATGAAGAATCGTAGTCATGGAAACGGATGATGATGATGACAGGACTTTTGGAAAAGAGGGAGGCCAAATACATTGAAAAGGAGGGAGAAAAAAAAAGTTGCTAATTAGATTTGACATTAACGGCCAGCGCGGGGCTCTTACAAACCAGCCACACCTACCTCAAGTCTCTCCCCTGGGCTTCACTTTAACAGTTCAATTAACACTCTGCTGTCCAGACTTTACAGTGCATTATAGTTTAGATCAGAGGTTTTCAACCAATGGTCCAGGGACCACCAGTGGTCCTTGAGGGGGTTACAGGTGGTCCCCAGCTAAAATGATGGAGAGTTGGTAACCAAATGGCCAATCTTTAACTCTTGAGAGTGTAAAAATGAAACCAAATGGACCCTGGTTTGATTTTACGCTCTCGAGAGTTACATTATTGTTAAAAATCTGCGTTACTTAATTCTACACAATTAGAAAATGTAGAAGAATTCTTATTTTGATCCATGTTTGCCTGTTCTCTATCCAAATGGTACCACGTCAATACAGCATGGAATTGTGGACAAAATCTAATCCAACGACAACAACATAATTCAGTTTTGGGTCAGAGAGGCAAAATCTCATCAAATGGTGCAGGTCCGCGTGGCTCAAATGCAGAATAAATAATGGACCTAGACGGGAAAAGGTTTGAAAACCACTGGTTTAGATGCTTTCCCTCATCCTCAGATGAGGACAAATAATGTGCTTGTTGTGTGACTATTTTTGATGCCTGCCTCATGCCCACTAAATATTGTATATTATGTCCACCGACTCTGCCCCCAAGTGTGGGAGATTTGTTACTTCAGCGTGCGTTCTAGAAAGGGACAAGGAGTCTCCACTGCTCTTCTCTACTTATACTTCTTTCCTCTCTGACAGTCAAAAGAGGTTACTGTTTTCTCATCAGTCAATCAATCCTCGCTGCAGGATTCTACACAATCATTTCCCCATCTTCCTGTGATGGTGAAAAGATAAAATAAATTACTAAGATCATGATTATCAAACCCAAATTGCCACTGTTTATATCATTGCTCTTAAGTCTGATCTCACACTTGTAAGTCATCTGGATAAGAGCATCTGCTAAAATGCCTAAATTGTAAATTGTGTGCACTGTTCCTGCTAGCGTATATGCCCCATTAGCTGTTGTTTTGGTAGTCTGAAGGAATAATTAATTCGTCAATCAGATACACTGTAAACTCCTGTGTGCTAATTAAATTCTGCGAGTGTAAAAACGGTTACATTTTTTGCAATCAGAGTTAAATGAACACTCAGGATTTGGCCGTGCAGCTGTCTTTAAATGGAGGCTCTTGCCTCTGTCTTGATAATATGACTCACAGGAAGGAATAATTAGTCCTCAGCTCAAAGTACCAAAGTATCTCATTTATCCACATACATGACCCCTATCTTCACTGTGATGCAGAGCATTTGATAAATTAAAGGCCCCATTTGGAAAGTCTGAGGAGTGGAAAAATACTCCAAAGATGACATTTAGAAGATGAGATAATGCTAATGCAATCAAAAAGTTATACAACCGTGTGGCTGAATAATTAACGGTCATGATAGTAGGCCTATACTGTCTCTCTAGCATAACGTTTGTGCACATCACAATATACATCAGCTATAATTTACATAGGCTAAGTATAAACAAAGTACAGAGGTTTCATTAAACATGCCAGTAGAGTGGCTGTGAAGATGCCATGGGCAAACAAACTTACTTGATTTTCAAGTCAAGAGCTGCTGAATACCAGTCTGTAGTCAACTGACTGCAATGTCCAAGCTGCAGACAATCATGGCTGATCACACAGCATCCTGCAGAGAGAAGAATAAGAGAGCATCAGCATAATTATCCTCCTCTTGGGCTGCTGATGATATTACCATAAATATAGAGTTCACATTTTTTTATGAGGCGTGCTACGGAATACCACTATCTAATCACACAACTCCAATACTACTACCTTATCTCACACTCTATCAAGATTGTGGCCTCCACCCTCCATGAGTTTTTTTGTATAACCCACCCACCCTTTACCTGTATGATGTGGGAGCAATTTGATAATCGAGTCTATATAGGCCCATGGCTTATTTTCCTCTCAATGCCTGCAGGCTACACGGTTCAACAAGCCTATACCCTCTGCCCCTCTCCCTCCCGCACTATTACTAATCAGGCCTACAGAAACCAGGCTAAAAACATAATTATGATTATTATTAAATGACTTTCTTAAGGTTGAAAGACAGTTAAAAAATCTATAGCAGCTACGGCCTATATTCAATATTTCTAGCCATTATTATTTAAGGCATAGGATAGGTCTATCTGATACCGATAGCCGATAGGTCTATATTTATCCCAAATTAAAATTCAACCAGCCCTGTGTTACCGGCCTCAGACCTAGGGGAGTCTGGGTCGGTACAAGCGATTCACAGGCTTGAATGCCATGTGGATCTGTGAAAGACGAGGAACAGGACACGAACTTTAGTGTTGCTTTGCTCGGTCAGCAGCGGTTTATTACTAACTCAATGTCAACATTCATATTGTGCATTCAATATCAAAATAATAATAGACACATAACATACTTCACAATAGCTTCAAAAATACAATAAACCAAAAATAAAGTACACAATAATAAACCTTTTGACATCCTATCCAATCTGTATCTCAACATACAAACTTAACACTGTAATCAGAACACTCAGATTCCATTTATCATCATTAGCTCAAATACATTCAAATAACACGTACGTTTTCATTCAGACACGCACGCACGCACGCGCACCACGTGTGCCTGTCTGTGTGGTAACACAGTGTAAAACTACCTGGCAGCAGCCATTATTCAACTCAATCAAAACAATAAAACTACTGGTCCAAACTCACTTCAAGTACACTCAAAACGTTACTAAACATGTCACTGACAGTTCACAGTAGTTTCAACATCATTAGGAATGTTTAGATATGATTCTTATACCTGTGAAAAACGAGGAACAGGACACGAACTTTAGTGTTGCTTTGCTCGGTCAGCAGCGGTTTATTACTAACTGCGCATGCGTGGGACCGAGACTATAGGTAGTTCCTCTATGATTCACAGTAGCGCAAGAGCGCCATCTATTGACTAGGAAGTCTAATAAGATGTGGCATCTCATAAAAAAGTGTCAATACATGTTAGAATAGTTCTAATAAATCTTTAAAAATGGGGGGTGTATGTTTTAGTGCAAAACTATAATAGAGGCTATTTCTGAACCCTCTACACTCTCCCCTGCTTCAAGAGATGTCTCCTGACATCTAGAACTAAACAAACAATGAGTAGTCAAGTCATAGTCAGGGAAAAGTCATCAGTCTAGTCTGTGTAGTGTCTGGTGAGGTTCATTGGAGTTAGTCAAAGTCTGTCAAGTCAGTGAACTTCAGTCAAATCCTATGTAAGTCTTCTGTCCTAATAAGTCCATTCAGTTGGGGTAGGGTAGTAGTAGGTTTGGGGCAGAACTGGGTAAGGGGTCATGGGGTAAGGCACACATGTGAACATGGCGTTTGCTTCGGGCCTCCAGTGCTGGTATGACGGCTGTCCGAAATGTTCATATGTGAATCTTTCTTTGGGTTTTACAGTCCGGGTGGACCTCCTCGCGGGCAGTTCCTCTCCACCTCGTGGCTCTATGTCAGGTTCAACCATATCCTCTGGCAACCCTGGACCTGTATCACCCTCGTTGTCATCCATCACAGGTTGTTCCTGGACATTCTCAGCAGGCAGCGTGTCAGCTGGTGTTGGTGCTTGTGCTGATGCTGGTACAACAACTGGAACAGCTTCCTCCTGCTGATGCATATCACCTGGTTCTGTCGTTTGTCTTAGAGGTTGGAAATCTGGTGCTACAGCTCTGAGATGATTGTGTGGTTCAGGTTGAGGCGCCTGATGTCTGACTGTCCTCCTTGTGTACACAGGTAACGATCGGAGGTTGTAGGAATATCCTTCCTCTTCAGCAGAATCATCCGATTCCTGCTCAGCTGTTTCTCTGTTGTTAGTCTGTTTGTCTCTCTGTTTTCTCTGTTTCTTTTGGGCATGACAGGGCTGCTCATCTTGTTCGAATGGCAAGTCATTTACAGATAACAGGAGATTACGATGCAGAACGCGAATAGTTCGTTCTCCCTTTTCTGCTTGAACTTTGTACACAGGCCCGTCTCCCACCCGTTCAATGACTCTGTGAACTTTCTCCTCCCAGTAAGCACGGAGTTTGCCAGGTCCACCTCTCTCGGACAGGTTCCTGACAAGCACACGATCTCCTGGCTGAAGTGCAATCCCTTTAACACCACGGTCGTAGTATTTTTTTCCTTTTGCAGAGCTCTTCTGGCTATTCTCTGAGGCGATCCTGTAAGCCTCCTGCATCCGAGAAGCCCATTTCTGTGCAAACTCCTGTCGACTCGACACCTCTTCCTCCTTTCTCAGATCAAAGACTAAGTCAATGGGCAAACGTGGGGCTCTTCCATAGAGGAGAAAGAATGGCGAATAGCCAGTTGCTTCATGTCTCGTACAGTTGTACGCATGGACGATGTGGGGTAAATGGTCTTTCCACTCAGCTTTTCTTTCCTCTTGGAGAGTGCGGAGCATCTGTAACAGTGTTCTATTCAGGCGTTCCACCGGGTTCCCCTGCGGGTGGTATGGTGTGGTTCGAGAATGGGAAATGCCAGACAGCTGTTGGAGTCGCTGGAATAGATTGTTCTCGAATTCTCGTCCCTGATCATGGTGTAACTTCTCAGGGTATGAGAAACGTGGGATAAAATCACTGAAGATTTTCTCAGCTGCTGTTTTGCCTGACTTATTCTTAGTCGGGTAGGCTTGTGCGAAGCGGGTGAAGTGATCTACCAGGACTAAAATGTACTCAAAGCCTCCTTTACTTGGCTCTAGGTGGAGGTAATCAATGGAAATAAGCTCAAATGGGGCACTGGTCGTGATTGAACCCATGGGTGCTTTTTCTGGGATGGTGGGTCGTTTCTGCTTAATACAGGAGCACTGGCGGATGACATAATGTTCTATTTCACGCTGCATGAATGGCCAATAGAACCTTTGCCTTGCCAGGTGAATAACTTTGTCAGCCCCGACATGACCCATGTCGTCATGCAGGTGTTTGAGCACAGTGGACTTCAGCTTACTGGGGAGAACGAGCTGTTTCCATTTTCCTGCTTGCCTGTATAGAATGCCTTTGTCCAGTTTGAGTCTGTTCCATTCATGTACTAGTCTCCTTGTCTCTTGTGGCATTTGTCTTTTGTCTTTGTCATTGGGGTTCCATCCCCTCCTCTTCAATGTCATCACCTCAGAGATTGCTGCATCCTCCTTTTGGGCCGCTCTGATGTCTTCAGGGGTGATAGTGGGGATTGTCACAGGTGGATCGTCGTCACCAGAAGAGAGTTGCAGTGCAGCCATCCATGGCACATCCTTCTCAGCCACTGCTTTGTTTCCCTGCCATATGGTGGAAACTACATCTGGGGGCAGAGTTTCAGTGTACTCCCCTATGTGACCATGAAGCTTTACTGGGTACCGTGACAGTGTGTCAGCGTCAGCATTCGCCTTGCCTGGCCTGTATTTTATGGTGAAGTGGAAATCTGCCAACTCACCCACCCAGCGATGTCCGACGGCGTTGAGTTTGGCTGTGCTCAACACATAAGTAAGGGGGTTATTGTCTGTGTACACGGTGAATGTGGGTGCATAGTAGAGATAATCCCTGAATTTATCGCAGATGGCCCACTTCAATGCCAGAAACTCGAGCTTGCCAGAATGGAGATGGTAATTCTTTTCTGCAGGTGTGAGTGTTCTGGATCCATAAGCGATGACGCGGAGTTTCCCCCCTTGCTGCTGATAGAGCACAGCCCCCAGACCTTCATTGGACGCGTCAGTATTTAACACAAAGGGCAAATTAAAATCTGGGTAGGCTAAAATGGGTGGATTGGTCAACATGTCTACGATGCGAGAGACGACAGCACTGTGTTCGGGGGTCCACTGGACAGGTGTATTAGAGGGGAGCTGGCCAGGCTTTGTGACTTTTCTTTTGTGTGCAACGTTGTTATCTTTAACAGGTCTCTGGTTGGGCAGACTGGGACCCTCTGCAAGCTTGAATAGTGGCCGTGCAATCCTGGAAAAGTCCTGTATGTAGGATCTGTAATAGCCTAGGAAACCTAACAGACTTCTGACTTCTCCCACATTCTTCGGCTCTCTCTCTTTTTGCTGCAGCACTGCTTCCAGGTCTTTCGGGTCTATCTGGACACCTTCACTTGTCACTAGGCGTCCGATGTATCTCACTTCTCGTCTGAACAGCTCACATTTCTTTGGACGTAACTTGATGCCATGCTCTCGCAGGCGGCGGAGCACTTGCCTCAGGTCCTCCACGTGGTCTTGGAATGATTTAGAAAAACAGAGAGTGTCATCCAAATAAGGAGAGCAGCATTCGTCCCTCATGCCCTCGAAGACACCCTCCATACATCTTTGAAAGGCCGCTGGAGCGTTGGTAAGGCCAAAGGGTAGGCGAAGCCACTCATATAATCCCCAAGGGGTACTAAAAGCGGTCAGGTGCCTGGAACTCTCGTCGACAAAGCCCTGGTGGTACGCGCTGCCTTGGTCGAGTATTGAGAACCAGGAGTAGCCTCCCAGGTTATCCAGCAGGTCTTGAATGCGCGGAAGCGGATGACGGTCTGGGACAGTTTTGCGGTTTAACTCCCTGAAGTCAACGCATAGACGCAAGCTCTTATCTTTTTTTCTGACACAAACCACGGGGGATGAGTACGGTGAAGTGGACTTTCTTATCCAGCCATGGTCAAGCAGGTTCTGCACATATTCTTTTACCTCTCTGTACAGGGGTTTCGGGATTGCATTGTAGCGTTTTTGGACTGGTGTCTCATCATTTAGCTGAATTTTGAGTTGCAGGTTTGGGATGCAACCTATGTCAGAGTCATTCTTTGCAAAGGCATCTGACTCATCGTATAACATGTCTCTGGCTATCTCTTGTTCCTCCTCTTCGAGGTGTGACAATTCAATAGGTGGGTGCCATTTATCTTGAGTCAGAGCGGAGCAGGTTTGAACAGTGGAACGGTTTATGGGCTTTGGGTTGTCGGTGGAATGGTTAATGGGTTTGGCCTCAGTAATTTCCTCAAGTGTGCCTAAAATGGTTCTCTGTGACAGATAGATGTCATGTTTAGTGACATTCTGAATAGGGATTTTTGCAGTTTTAGTTGAGCCATTGGGGACATCTACTAAAGTGGGAAAGGGGTCTAAACCCTCAGGGCAGTTGTTCTCTGTGCTCGGCTCAAATAGCATTGTTCCGCCACGGGGCCATGCTCTGACTCTGCACTTCACCTCACATATTTGACCAGCAGGAATAGTTAGTCCTTTCTTTCCAACTCGCACAGTGTACTGAGGAGGTGTTTCATCAGGGGGCAGTATCTGGAGAACAGAAACAAGGGTTTCCACTGTGCTTTCACTGACACTCAAGGCTTCCTTCAGTATTGCAGTCATATCCACCTGTTCTTTGTTCTCTTTGATCATCTCTGCAATAACATTGCTACCTAACAGGGGACAGTTAACACAGTTCTGACTGATTAATATGGGCACCTGTATGTCAGCATGTCCATGGCTCTCACTGTGTATCTGTAAGTCAACGTAAGCCCATCCATCAAAGGGAACCGATGTACCATTTGCTGCAGCTATTTTGAGGGGTTTATCTGGGAATAGGGAGGAGAGTGGCTGTATTATGACACTAGGCAATGCTTCCTCTACCCACGCCCTCCCCACCATAGTCACTTGGGCCCCTGAGTCGAGCAGCATTTGGAGAGGGACCCCATTGATTGCACATGAGACCATACATCGCTTGCCAATTAGTTGTGCTACACGTTTTCTTGGTGTTGCCTGGCGCTGTGTAGTCTTTGGTTTTCCTGGGTTTACTGTTTCAACTAAGTTAACCTGTACTGGAGACTTGTTACTGGCGACGGTCACTGGCAGCCTCACTCCAGTGACCTCCTCTCGTTTCCCGATGCCTTTCTCTGCAGACAGCCAACGGCTCTATGTCCTTCCTGACCACATATGAAACAGTGAGGGCAATGTTTAATGTTCTTTTGCACACAATCCTGACATCGGCCCCTGGTTTCAGCTGTTTGGGATCTAATTGAGGGTTGGTGCGGGGTTGGACCTGGGTTCACAGGAGTCGTAGATTCTGTGGGTTTGACAACCTGGGCAAAGTATTCGGTCAGTGAGGACACTTGTGCGGTCAGTTCTAGGATAGCAGCACGGTTAGCCTGTAATTCAGAGTCAACTTTGGTCTGTTTAGTCTGGTCAGTCTGCTCAGTCTGAGCTGTACTTACAGTCACTGGTCGGGGTTTAATCACAGTACCAAGGCGTCTTAACCTCTCTGCCTCCTCACTTGTGGACTTAGTGATCTGTTCTAGGAGAAGGTCATCATTAACCTGCAAGTCTGTGAGGAACGGTTTGAGATCACATCTGACATGGTTATTTTTTTCATTCAACCCTTGGTAGAGTGTGTGAAGGAATGTACCCTGAACAAGCTTTCTGTCATAACAAAAATCTGCACCTGGCTGTTGTGACTCAAAAACAACTCTCTGTTTTAGACCCATGATTCTATACAAAAACTGCTGTGGGCCCTCTTTGTCTTGCTGTCTGGCAGTACTAAGCTCCTGAAAAAGCTCAGTGCTGTTTTTGTCTCTGATATGGGAACGGAGAAACCGTTTTAACTCACTCATAGTAAGGTCATCTTTGTTAGTTAACATTTCTCTGAATGTACCAGGTTTAGTTATCTTAAGCACAGTGCGGATTATCTCTGACTCACTAAACCCTTCATGTAACCCTTCATCCATCTGTTTACAAAGGCTACTGAATGACATTTCACACCCTGTGTCAGAAATCTGTCCACCATGAAGTTTAAACTCTCTACGTGGAAACAGAGCAGCTACATCAGTCAATCTCACCACCTGCTCACCACTACTGGAGGACGGACTGGCACGGCCAGGAGGGGCACCACCTGCACTGCTGGTGATGGATCTGGCTGGCGATGAAGTGGCAAGGTTCCTGGTTGGTGCGCTAGTGTCTCTGTCCATAGTCGGTTGAGGTGTGTGAATGTCTCTTTCCCTGGGTTGGGACAACAGGTGACTGTCCATGGTCGCTGTAGTTGAACTGGTCTGTTGGGTCACTGCATCGTCCGTCTGGAGGGGTGCAGCCTCGACCACTCCTCTCACGTCAGCTCCTACCACAGTACCTCTTCCATCCAGGGGTCGGAACATGTCCTCGATCATGTCGTTGAGGGGAAGGATTTGAGACATGCCTTCATCCTCCATGACTTTCAACTTGTCACTTTTCAGGTAGTCGACAATCAAATCATACAGTTCTGGTTCACTCAAAGCCGCAAGCTCCTCAGCGTCTCTGTATTCATCAACAGCACTGGCAACAGTCTGTAGCTGACTGGTACTCAAGGCTAAGAGTCTCTTTTGGATCGTGAATATCAGCATCCTTCGTGGGGTTGTGGTAGTAGCCATCTTCAGCGCCCGTGGTCTCTACTCTCTGGATGACGCACAGCAATGCAGCCTTCCCTGAAGCTTTAGACACAGGTTCTCTCCGTGGCAGTTCCCACTTTCCCAGCTAGGTGGCGCTGTGATCCCGGACGAGCCCCCAATTGTTACCGGCCTCAGACCTAGGGGAGTCTGGGTCGGTACAAGCGATTCACAGGCTTGAATGCCATGTGGATCTGTGAAAGACGAGGAACAGGACACGAACTTTAGTGTTGCTTTGCTCGGTCAGCAGCGGTTTATTACTAACTCAATGTCAACATTCATATTGTGCATTCAATATCAAAATAATAATAGACACATAACATACTTCACAATAGCTTCAAAAATACAATAAACCAAAAATAAAGTACACAATAATAAACCTTTTGACATCCTATCCAATCTGTATCTCAACATACAAACTTAACACTGTAATCAGAACACTCAGATTCCATTTATCATCATTAGCTCAAATACATTCAAATAACACGTACGTTTTCATTCAGACACGCACGCACGCACGCGCACCACGTGTGCCTGTCTGTGTGGTAACACAGTGTAAAACTACCTGGCAGCAGCCATTATTCAACTCAATCAAAACAATAAAACTACTGGTCCAAACTCACTTCAAGTACACTCAAAACGTTACTAAACATGTCACTGACAGTTCACAGTAGTTTCAACATCATTAGGAATGTTTAGATATGATTCTTATACCTGTGAAAAACGAGGAACAGGACACGAACTTTAGTGTTGCTTTGCTCGGTCAGCAGCGGTTTATTACTAACTGCGCATGCGTGGGACCGAGACTATAGGTAGTTCCTCTATGATTCACAGTAGCGCAAGAGCGCCATCTATTGACTAGGAAGTCTAATAAGATGTGGCATCTCATAAAAAAGTGTCAATACATGTTAGAATAGTTCTAATAAATCTTTAAAAATGGGGGGTGTATGTTTTAGTGCAAAACTATAATAGAGGCTATTTCTGAACCCTCTATGCATGCATGCATGCAAGCAAGCACACGCAGGCTAAAAGCCATGTCCTTTTTGGTGGTGGGGGGCGAACCACAATAACCGTCATCCCGCGGCTCGTGTCCAAGCAACACCTACTCCTTGGCTCCTTCGCCCCCCCCCCCCCCACACACACACACACACACACACACACACACACACACACACACACACACACACATATTCTATCCCACGTACATCAGTATGTCTTTAGCACTAGTCGCTCGTCTGTACAGTCAGTGAGCGCCGGAGAGAGACGGAGCCCGCTTAGTATTCGGAGCACAGGGGGAAATCGAGAGGGAGGGAGGGGATAGTGAAATATATATAGAGAGAGAAAAAACGGAGACTGAGCATAGATTGTAAGAACAGAATAGAGGTGTATACTCTATGCCTGGTACTACCCCTCCGCCTCCATCCCGTCATCCCAGGTGCAGTGCTGTGCTGCTCAGCCCATTTTCCCGTCTTGGGGGAGAGGGCGGAATGTAGGCTACATCATCTACATCTACACGCGTCGCATCTGAAAAAATAGCACTGGAGAAAATCGGATTTGAAAGGAGAGGGGGCTCTCTGAAAAACGGAGGTAGGAACATATTTCATTGTTTTTTCACCCCCAACCGTTTGGCTCTACGATGTGCGTTAGATGTGTGTTATTCACAATTTCGCTTTATCTGCATTACGTGCAGGGCATAGGCTGTGTTGAATGTGCCCTAAATCTGATAGGATGCATGTCTGTTTCAAATAAATATTTTATTGTTGTATTCGTGTCTTGCTAGCCTACAGGGCCTTTCATAATGAATAATTTGCGCCTATATGTGTCGAGCGTTATGGAATGCACAGTGTGAGAGACAATCCATAGCCTAATAGGATAGGTTGTATATTTCATTGGCTACAACTACATTACTAATCTCAAATATATATTTGTTTTTCATATAAATATCACCAACGATGCTGCAAGATTATTAAACTTTCTTCAATGCAAACGTATTACAGGGGCTTTAGAATCTAGATAAGATAAAACAGTGACAGAAGGGTGTATAGGCCACACACACACACACACACACACACACACACACACACACACACACACACACACACACACACACACACACACACACACACACACACACACACACACAGACAGAGGACAGCCAATCTGTTCCCCCCCATCACAGACTGTTGCACTGACTCCCCAAGAGAACCATATTTTATGCAAATAGTGAATGTATACCTCCAACAATGATGCATCCATTGACTGACTGACTTTGACACAGCATTGGGTGGAAAATGAAGTGAAGGTGGCCCATTGTGTGTGCGTGTGTGTGTGTGTGTGTGTGTGTGTGTGTGTGTGTGTGTGTGTGTGTGTGTGTGTGTGTGTGTGTGTGTGTGTGCGTGCGTGCGTGCGTGCATGCGTGCATGTGTGTCGTGAGTGTGTAGTTTGATCACGTTCCCCTTATTTCTGTATAGGTCCAGTTCTGCAGCTCCACTGGTAGCAGAACTAGACAGGAAGAGTATCGCGCTGATATCCCAGGGTTCCTACTTCCTTGCTGGACTCTTCTTGCTCTGTTTCCTGTTTTGATGTTATAGATGATTTAGAGTCTAAATCATCTATTTAGACACTGGCATAGACCAGTGCAGGGCCACACTGGTAGGGGGAGAAGAGACTAGTGCAGGGCGGGGCCACACTGGTAGGGGGAGAAGAGACTAGTGCAGGGCCAGAGTGTAGGGGGAGAAGAGACTAGTGCAGGGCCACAGTGGTAGGGGAGAAGAGACTAGTGCAGGGCCACAGTGGTAGGGGAGAAGAGACTAGTGCAGGGCCACAGTGGTAGGGGGAGAAGAGACTAGTGTAGGGCCACAGTGGTAGGGGGAGAAGAGACTAGTGCAGGGCCACAGTGGTAGGGGGAGAAGAGACTAGTGCAGGGCCACAGTGGTAGGGGGAGAAGAGACTAGTGCAGGGCCACAGTGGTAGGGGGAGAAGAGACTAGTGCAGGGCCACAGTGGTAGGGGGAGAAGAGACTAGTGCAGGGCCACAGTGGTAGGGGGAGAAGAGACTAGTGCAGGGCCACACTGGTAGGGGGAGAAGAGACTAGTGCAGGGCCACACTGGTAGGGGGAGAAGAGACTAGTGCAGGCCAGGGCCACACTGGTAGGGGGAGAAGAGACTAGTGCAGGCCAGGGCCACAGTGGTAGAGGGAGAAGAGACTAGTGCAGGGCCACAGTGGTAGAGGGAGAAGAGACTAGTGCAGGGCCACAGTGGTAGAGGGAGAAGAGACTAGTGCAGGGCCACAGTGGTAGGGGGAGAAGAGACTAGTGCAGGGCCACAGTGGTAGAGGGAGAAGAGACTAGTGCAGGGCCACAGTGGTAGGGGGAGAAGAGACTAGTGCAGGGCCACAGTGGTAGAGGGAGAAGAGACTAGTGCAGGGCCACAGTGGTAGAGGGAGAAGAGACTAGTGCAGGGCCACAGTGGTAGAGGGAGAAGAGACTAGTGCAGGGCCACAGTGGTAGGGGGAGCGGCAATCTGTATCCTAGTGCAGTGGTTCTCAAACCTTTTCATATCAAGGACCCCCAAATTGACATTTATTAGCCCCATTTGAAAAAGATATGCCATGGGGCCCGGGGCCCCCATAAGAGAAGATCTTTACGGCTCTGGCCAGTGATTGTCAACCATTTTAGTTTCAAGGACCTCCGGGCCTTCATGGCATTTTTATCTCTGGGACCCCGTCACCCCACTTTATATTGTAAAATTAATGTTGATTTAACTCTGAGAGTGTACGAATGGAATGTGTACATTATCTGAGTTACAGACCCATAAGGGTCCATTTGGTTCCTATCTATCATTTAACTAGGGACCCCCTGAAACTCCCTCAAGGACCCCTGGGGGTCCCCGGACCCCACTTTGAGAACCACTGTGCTAGTGTGCATGTATAGGCCTATACACAGTACAGGTACAGTATGTCAGTGTGTCGTATTGTGTCCGTGTTTGTATGTGAGAGAAAGACAGAGAGAACGACTGTGTACTAGTGTGTAGGCCTACTTGTATTTTTGTAAGTTGACTGTATGCTCGGCGCTGCACGTGCATTGTGCACTCCTGTGCCTTAAAGTGGGCATTCTTAAGAGGAATATGGTCATTAAAAGATATTAGAATGTCTTGACCACGTTATTTATTTGCTGAAAAGGTGTCGAGGCCCTATTATATAGGGCGGCCTAAATTGGAACCACCTCAAGGCTTAGCCTCAGCAAAGCCATTACCTTTAGTCAATAGACATTAATACCCCGCGCTCAATCTTGGCCTCGTACAGGGCCTCTGTCACAGCGAAACACAACAGCGGTCCAGTGGACTAACCAAAAGATGCATTGTAGTAAGTAGCCCCTATCTGTTTACCCTGCTGCATCAATCCCACACAGTTGAATGAGCTGAGAGCAGCGATAGCATTGTCTCAGACAGACACCACTTTGCCCTCAGAAAATAAGTGATGTGCCGTAAAAAAAAAAAAAAAGAAAAAAAAAAAGGATATGCCAGACCCAGTGAGGAGAGGTCACGACCAAGTGTGAATCAGCGACAGTCCATGCACACAGCCAATAATCTCATAGGATAGAGCTATGCTGGATAGTAGTCAACATGACAGTCCATGCACACAGCCAATGATCTCATAGCATAGAGCTACGCTGGATAGATAGTAGTCAACATCACGGTACAACGGAAACAAAAAGGGAGGCCAGGGGGGCAGAGAGACTTAATTCTATCAAAAAATAAATAGCCGTTCACTGTGTCAATGTGTCACACTGCAAGGTGTTGTTAGCTTGTGCTATCCTCCATATTAACATTGGCTTATGGGATCACCGGCCGGCCGGCGGACCTCTGACTCTGACTCACTGAGTCTGACTCAGTATCATCATACTATAATTAAGCCAATGTCTGTCTCCTCACTGCCTGCACCAATCGCTCCCACTTTTCCCACAGGCATTGACCATAATAATATGGAGGTCTTGACGAAGCCCTTTTTCCAATTTAACAAATTATGAATTAATAATGAATTTATTAGTAAATAAAAAATGCGAAAACGCACCCAGGGCGCAGTACCCCCCGCGGCCACAGGGTGCAGTACCCCCCACGGCCACAAGGCGGCAAGTATTCCACAACGGGTAAGGGCTAGTAACCTAACCATAAACAAACCACATACGCCCATAGGCAGGACCACGGCCACGTCACTCTGACTCAGACATAACCATTAACAAACCCCATACGTCGCCCATAGGCATGTGTCACTACAACTCAACTCCATCTAAACCTCTGGTTGTAGATGCTGCACAAAATAATAGGGACGCCAGGGTTAACGTGATTAAATATTAGTTTTGTGGCAATTATTATAAAAGTAAAGACATAACAAAAAGTAAACATTCATCACATTTCCGATGCCTTAATTAAGAAAACACAAGGACAGATCTTGGGGAATAATGATACCTGATGATACAAGGGATAGTAACCAAGAGAACAAGCAGGGTAACAGATAGGGGAAAGTGAGAGCAGTTTCGGTGGGATCTAACTGAAACATCCTATTAAGCACAGCTAATGGATTAGCTGCCTTTGTCTGCTGAGGCATTTATACTCACACACACAAAAAGCGTCCGACTCTGCTCATTTACATTTTCCAATTATAAGCATGCTTTCAGGTTTACTTACAAAAAGTGTCAAGCGATGAATGGAGGGAGAAAAACTGTAATTCCTTTTAGAACAAGCCTAAGTAGTGTATTGAGTACGTTAGGGGTGATGGTGATGCATTGCAACATGCAGATAAAGTAGGCCTATATATATAAGATGATTAAATAATAGAACCAAATAATCATCCTGAAGAATTAGAAAAAACTAATTAGGGACAAATCTGATGATGATGATCACCAACAATAAAAAATGATAAATATTAAAGCATTGTCAAAACACCTCTGATCCATTTGCCTCTGAAGTGGAGAAAAGTCAAGTTTAGATGACTTCTGTTTGATCATTCATATATTGTGAAAAGGATAATCCGATTTCTACCATGAATTATAATGCCAAGGGATGATATCGGTTTACAATAATACAAGGTTTTATTGTAGGCAGCGAAAGCTGGTTGTACTGTAGCAGTTTTATTCAGCAGACATGTTCTTTATCATTCAATCATCCCTACGAAGATGATTCCACTGCCAGATTTGAGATTTCAATCAACTAACCTAATCTCATGCTCACTGAAATGCACACCTTACAGGTTTTATCTTGAAAAGACAAAATTCACATTTCCGCTTCTTTGAGTTGCGTTTGTAATGACAACTGTTGGAAGCTGGAACTGGACAGTGGACAATAAGAGTGCGTCACAATCTGTTTCCCTCATTAAGAAAATTATTTGCAGGAGGAAATAGAGCAAAAACAAAGCACCAACTGACCCCTTCAGCTGCCTTGACAACGTTTGCAGATAAATCAAAGGATGAAAATTTGGAATTATTATTATTTGGAACAATGATGATTTTAACAGCCAAACCAAGGTAAAAAAAGATAAATAGTCAAACCAACAATAAACACAAACTATGGCATAAACAAACTTACGCATAATTATGTTCCAACTCAACAAATACTCACGTAAATTAAAATAAAAGGAACACAACTTATACTTCATAAGAATGCAGACAAACACTAAAGGAGTTATTCTCTTCAAACAACTTCCTCAGTCCTCAACCCTCACCACAGACAAAATGGATATGAGCATAGACATAGAAAGGTAGACGCCTCCTCCGGCTCCGGGCAATGTGTATCATATGGCGGTTGCCATATTGAGCTCCTCTTCAGTGTCATCACTTCCTCCTCAGTGACATCACTTCCATGTCCCTAGTACTCCCTACATAATAACTATGGACTGTTACTAGACCGCAACGGAGGCCCGCTGTCTCAAGCGAACCTGAGCCACGTGAGGCACCACTGAGCGAGCTAAAGCGAGCCAGTTGCCGTGCCGAACGTTGTGAAGTTCGGTTAGCCGACTCAGGGCCGTTCAAGTTGCGACCCGATAGGCAGAGAATAGTAAATAATGTTCTGGCGAAAGTGTTTTCCCTTGACTGCCACTGAAAGTGCACTGGCTATAGTGGCCAATCACAGCGCGTCCTTGCACAAGTTGTATAGAGTTTCGAAGGACACCGCTGTCACTTTGTGTCAGCCGTGCCTCAGCCATATTGAGTGGCCTCCATAAGATACGCGTCACTCCAATGATCTGCAGCGGTGAACACATTTTTATGTCTATGGATATGAGGCCTCTATCTGGGCCTTCTATCAGGTGTGCGCTGTTAGCCTGGGAATAATCTCACAAGACAGATTCTGCATCAAATTCAAAGGATTTTCCCCACAGATTGGCCTGGGACTAAACACCATCCACCAATAAGTGAAGATAATTAGCTGAGTAACCCCAACTCCACCCACTTACAACCCGACAGAGGGGAATTTCTAACGCCATACCGATCACATCAACCTTCCCCCATCATTATTGGGAACTAGCTAACTTCCATTGCCTATCTCCTCCTCTCCTCTCATGAGGCTCCCACAACATGATTGGGAACTGACCTCCCCACTTGCCTAGTCTCCAGAGGGGGATAGCACACATCCCCCCCCCCCCCCCCCCCCCCCCACGTGTCGCTGATCCTCCATCCTCTGTAGTGCGATCAGACCAGGTGACCTTGCATTGCTGTCCAGTCTCTATCGTCCAATTGGACAGTGACCTTACTGGTTGACCGGTCTGTGTCGTGGCCTATTAGTCGCTCCGAGCATATCGATCCCTGGCAAAACAGCCAGTCAATGGAGCGTCTGTTGGAGGTGTTGTGTTGCGTAAAGGTCCTTGCGTTTTTCAGATTTCTAAGCAGCGTTTTTCCGCTGGTTTTCCAAAAAGAAAACGCGTCCAGTCTTGCAAGGACCTTTAGTGGGGATTTGCGTGTCTTATGGCAGGTTGTTACCTGAGGCCAAATAATACTTATAGTGCATGTTTCGGAAGGCATATGTTTCTGAAAGCAGGGTAATAACTTCTGTAAACATTTATCTCCTCGTAAATTGCACAAGCCGCTTCTTGATTATTATTGTTGCTGTGTCACCCCTGCCGGCTGCTTCCTCCATTTTTCTGTCTCTCTTTCTATTCCAATATTTCCCCCTCCCCCTTATCTCCCGCTTCCAAATTAATGTCAGCATCTCTCTTATCCCCCTCTCTCTTATCCCCCCCCCCCCTTCTCAATTTCCCTACACACACACACACACACACACACACACACACACACACACACACACACACACACACACACACACACACACACACACACACACACACACACACACACACACACACAGTCTTTCTGTCTGTCTGTCCGTCTCCCCTTTTCTTTTGGCCTCCCCCTCCTCCTGATCTTCTCGTTGGCATTTCAGAGGACTGTTTTTGTGCCAGACAGCAATTCCTCAGATTGAGATATCCTAGGTTTTAAAGTCACTCAGACAGATTTACTATCTTAATGGGAGGGAGTGAAGCGGCCGCTATAAGAGCTGGCATGGGATGTTGGGTCTGGTTAACGTTTTGATACTCTAATTTCAGAGTCATTCCCACAATGAGCCGAGTGGAGATGGACAGATAAATAGACCCTTGTGTTAAACCACGATTCCTTTAGCCGCACAGCCAGAGAGACAGACAGAGTGTCCTAATGTACCAATCAGGGTGTTTATGTCTACATCTATTTGAGGAGACAGAGGAAGGGTGAGAGAGGGACCGAGGGGGGTGCGATAAAAAGTGAGTGGAAACATCAACTGTCCTGAGAGTCCTCTGTGGTGTGAAATATCTTTGCTTAATGCGGTTGATGGATTGATGGATTGAGCGTGAGATAGATGGACACATAAGGAGCACTTTGCTGGGGAGGTGCCAGTCAATGTACAAAGACTAGCGCTGACATTTCACAGAACACCATACGTCAAATGATCAATAGTCCTTGCCCTCGCCGAGCAGGTACTGCGCGCTGTTTGAGAGATAGATCCTCTACCCGGCCCAAGAAGGACAAAAGCGGCTCATTGGTTCAGTTCGGTTGACCTCTCAGTGAGGAGCAGCATATTGTTCGGCTGGTGATTTGTGTACCCGTTATACAATGACCCACTAAAGAAATGTTCTGTGGCAAGAACCATTTAATACAAACCCTTTTTCGTTTTCGACAGTTGTGTATTCTTAGACACAACTTTACATACATTCTACTGAGTCAAAGTCCCGGCAGGCCTACAGGCTGTGAGAATCTTGAGTTAGTGCATTGACCTGTTTTTAGCGAGACAGAATGGGCTCAACAACTAAGAGAGTATGCTAACGAGGTCTATAGAGTTTTACTTCTATGAAAGGACAATGAGGACACCAGTATCCAATGCCTGTGAATTTAATACAGTTAATGTGTGCTTTCATCAGCTATGACAGGTGATCCATGGGAAAATGTTTTAAAATGTTTCAATTTTTAAGGGGCGTCCCCACACTTAACCTCGCCCGTCTCAATATTTGCCATTGACAATGAACGGAGAAATGACGTCAGAATTCCGTTAAATATGACGTAAATTAAACATCAAAACATTAAACGCCATTGACATTGAAGGGAAAACGTACGTCATATGTAAACGAGCAAATCGGCATACCAATCTTCTGTTGGTGGGAGCGCTTCGCCAATAAGGGACCACCTTATGTACCTTATGTAGCAATGCAATACTATCCCATTGGCTGAGAGGTCGGCTAGAGGCAAAAAGTGTGGTTGCCTAGAGACGAGGCAGCCAATCAGAAAGATAGGTCAATGAAATGATAAGTTGCCACTACCAACCTGATAGATTGTAGGCCAGCCTGCTTCGCAGCTGGTAAAAAAAAGTCATTTTGGGGGTGAACTATCCCTTTGAGTATAAATCCAGCATAAGATCATGAATATTAAAACATGTTTTATTTAAAATGAAATATATATAAGACTTCTTAAATATATACAGTACAGTATACCAGTATAAGACACCCTGAGGGCGAGAAGTGACATCGCCCTAAAGGGCAAGGTTGCGTGCCCGCATCCACCTGGGTGACAGCAGACTGCTGGGCAAGCACTGGCGCTTTGGCATGTCAGATCAACATATGGAATAAATTCTGTACTGGCCATATATTGAGAGTGTCTAGAGTGTACAGGGTTTGATGAGGTCAGATCAACATATTTAATATCAGAACAGGTCAGCTCCATATATGGAGATCTAAGGGTGGCAACGGGGGCAGTGTCTTGAGTGTACAGGGTTTGATGAGGTCTGGCCATATATGGAGCGTGTCTTGAGTGTACAAGGTTTGATGAGGTCAGATCAACATATGGAATGTCAGAATAGCCGAATTCCATATTTGGAGATCTAAGGGTTGCAGCGGGGGCAGTGTCTTGAGTGTACAGGGTTTGATGAAGGCCCAGGTGGGGCTGGGCCTTCATTTTCAGGCCTGTTGAGAACTCTAGTTTTCGGCTGCCGGGCGCGGCTGCACTAACAACTTTGGGACGGGCCAGTCTAGAGTTTGAATGGACAGGTATCAGTCAAAAGGGAGACATCAAAGACGAAGGACGGGTGGGGTTGGATCGCCATTTGGAAAGTCAGAACAGGTCAGCTCCATATAAGGAGATCTAAGGGTTTGAGGTTAGATGATGATGATGATCCTTCTCCATGTATGGCTATCCAGGGTTTGATGAGGTCAGTATCGTGATCTTCATATACGGAGATGGCCATATGTGGTGGCGTGGCGTGTCACGAGGCGTGACGGGCTGACGGCCATATATGGTGGCGTGACGGATCGACTGCCGGATTGACTGTAATCAATGACAATATTGTTGTAGCGTGGTGTGGTCCTTCAGGATTGTTCGAAATATATGTCCCGAGCTCAAAAGAGCTCTGGACCACTGAGAACCACAGTTTGTAGGCCTATATGGCCTCTGAACACTGTAGAAATGGATTTCATTGGCATGCCAATGATGACCTTCCTCCCTTTCTCCCCCTCTCTGTCCTTGAGATCGCACGCCTCGTTGACGGATCGATTCTTGTTGTTTTTCAGGTGATGCCGGAGCCGCTCAAAAGACATTCCACGAATCCGACTCTGAATCCCAGTCCAGCTCCATACTGATGGACCAGCAGGCAGCCCAGTGGATTCCATATGGAGCTAGATGACTAAGAGCTTAATGCTGTCCAACCACTCACTGTGAAAAAAGGCCAGCTGTCTACTAGCATGTCGACTCGCCACTGACTGGTCTTTGAGGTGTTAGGTGAAAATAACAAGTTAAACGGTTACACACACACTGGAGGTATAGCTCAATATTACACTGACACATCTGAAACGCAAAAGAAAACATTTAATACAGATCGAGTGACTCCACGCCGACTTGAAAATGCATCATGCCGCTGCACCATAGAAGACAAGCTGAATAAAGGTAAAAAATTATATTATGCTATGCTTCTATTTTATTTGACTAACAATCAATATTGCTACTTTGTCCATATGAAATAAGAAACAGAATTACATAAAGCTGCATAGTGAAATTAATTTGACACATGCTCCATGGTTCCGTTTCTCCCATTAACCACTTCAAACCTAGACTTTGTCTATCCTTGGCACACTCATTTTCTCCCTCTACACCAAATCTCTGTGCTGAAAATAGCCCAACCTCAAGCTTGTAGATATATTATAATGGTGCCGGTAGGAAACCTCCTAACTCCATTTGTAAGGTTTTGGATTTGTTTTGTGCATTAACACCCTTTATGTCTGTGGGTTGTTTAGAAAATATTGAACCAATGGAAAGTAGTAAAAAACGCTTTGGACAAAACCTCTTAACTCCATTGGACCCTCAAACTGTCTGCTAAAGCAACTCCACCACCGCTCCCCCTCTCATGCAAGTAATTGACAATATATAAACTCACAACACCAACGTTGATTGAGGCAGTATTTGAAAATATAAGGTTTTCTTAATTTCCTGAAAAATGTATAATTTTCATTCCCTGAAAAGTTTAACATTTTGGAGTTAAGAGGTTTCTTCCCGACAGCAGAGATATATTCTTATGATCGCCCCATAAATAGGGACACTATAGGGTTTGTGTGATTAAACCTATCATTTGCCTGACCTTGGCTGAACATTTAATGGCCACAGCATTGAACTGGATTATAAAGAAAATCCATTACAAATGGAGACATTGCTAAAGCCAGGAGGTCTCTGTCTGTCCTTCAGTGTTAAGAGAGCTTATAGGGTATATAACACTTATATAAGGATCTTTCTGTTTCTTAGGTAAACTGAGAGGGAGGATGTGGCTCGATCATTCAGGCATGTTTTTCTTTCTGGTACCGTCCCTCCTTTGATCAAGACAAAAACAAGACTCCATCGGATCCTCGTTTATCGGCGTATAGCAGCTACAGCAGGCTTCACAGCCGCCTCTCCCACGACCGGCGCCCCCCTCGAAAGGTGGACACGGGGGCCGATCCTCTGCTCACCCCAACGCCTTCCAGTAGGTGAGGGCGGGGCGAGGGCTGCGCTGTCATTGAGCTGACTGCTGGTGTATGAGTGTGCGATGCGGATTGGAAGATGTCGGGGGACTGGGATGAAGACCTGTGTAAAAAGGCGCTAGTGCTGGTGGAGGAGCTGTGTTTCAACTCGCGAGGAGGCTACAGCCAGAGCGAACGCTGCCAGGAGTTCAGCTACCTGCTGAGGGGTCAAAACAGACCGCTGGACCCAGGTAACGCATCAACCATTAAAGGACCACTTCACCACTTTTCAACCTATCTTCATATAATTGGTCCTCACTAATAATCATGACAAAATGGTGCAATTCTTTTCTACTCGGTCTGTGTCTCATAGGAGGGCTGTGGGCAGTTCAGAAACCGTCTTCCAGTGACATCATCGATGGGGAATACAAGCTAATAAAAACTGCAGGCTTTCTAGTCCTGAAAAGTTGCAATGCGAAAATGGAAGCCATCGTTCTCACGATAATGAAAATCTAAATACTTTTGTAAAAAAATCTTGTTTAAAAATAAATCTGCCTAATGATGATGTCACTGGAAGACGGTTTCTCAACTGCCCACAGCCGTCCTATGAGACACAGACTGAGTAGAAAAGAATCGTGCAACTTTTTCATGATTATTAGTGAGGACCTATTATATGAAGATAGGCTGAAAAGTGGTGAAGTGGTCCTTTAAATCACACATTATACTGTGCGTCATCCGTTTTTTTGTGTGACAAAAATCGTAGCGAATTTCGGAAGATGTAAAAAAAATAAAAAATAAAAAGGATTCAACCTCACTTTATGTCTATCACGTTTGCACACTGCCGCCACATATCTTTCTGTATGAAGTTTTTTTCCGGACCGCGGTCTAGTGGGGTCTACGCTGACAGCTAGTGATAGCATACTACTTTCAGATCCTCAAAACGCAGTGAAAAGAACGCACCAGTGTGCAAACCACTTAAAGTTATCTGAAGGTGCTGTGCTCTCGGAGCACATAAGGGACATCATCAGAATTATAAATCCAGCTACCGTATGTACACCATGAAATATTCATGTGCTATATTGGATAGGCTAATATATGGCCCAGAAGACCATCAGCGGGGGTTCATTTACCGTGATGCAATGTATTTATTTATTTTGTTTTTTCCACACAAAAGCTACAGCGGCGCCATAGGCTATGGCAGGGTGTGTGTGTGTGTGTGTGTGTGTGTGTGTGTGTGTGTGTGTGTGTGTGTGTGTGTGTGTGTGTGTGCGTGCGTGCGTGCGTGTGTGTGCATGCATGCACACATGTGTGTTCACTACTCAATCATTTAGAAGTGCAACATACTGTGGCATATGCGTGGCTCAGTGTGCTCTGTAATGTAGACCAGCCTGGGATTGGCTGTGTGCGTGCTGCTGCTGCTGCACATTTGTTATGGCTGTGTGCAGAAATGTCATGCCATGGTTTGTGGCATCGCCCGCTCCCCTCCCCCCTCTCCCTCCCTCACCAGCTGAGGTGTATGCCGTTTGCTGATGGCAGTTTACAAGCCCCTTTAGGATTGGTTCTCAAAGCAAAATTAGTTAAGCATCAAAATCACCTTTGACCACGTTGGACCCTTTTATCCATCTGCTATTTGAAAATAGACGATCTACAAGCTCACGACGTGTGGCGACGTGATGCGTTGTGAGCTTGTAGATGCGCTTTTCAGATGGTGGGGGGTGCATGGAGTGGGGGGGGGGGGGGTGTGGAGGGACACACAAGTTTGAGAACCACTGCTCTATTAACCTCGCCCACCATGCACCAGGGGCGGCGGTGGCTCAGGGGTAGAGTGCCTGGATGTGCAACCGTAAGGTTGCCAGTTCGAACCCGGGCTCCCCCAGAGTTACTGTCGAAGTGTCCTTGAGCAAGACACTGAACCCCTAATTGCTCCCGATGTGCTAGTTGGTGCCTTGCATGGTTTCCGCTGCCATCGGTGTATGAATGTGTGTGTGAATGGGTGAATGTAATGCCCAATCTCTGTAAAGCGCCTTGGATAAAGGCGCTATATAAATGCACCATTTACCATTTACCATTTACCATGCAGGCTTCCCTCCACCTCGGAGGAAAGCCTGGTCTCTGTTTCATTTTGGTATATGATCCGCTCGGGAGCGGATCATATCGTTACGTCATGTTGTAGTATTGTTTTGCAGTCGACAGGCAGGAACAACAAACACGAACTTCCTTTTCCCTCAAACCGGAAGAATAACAATAAAAGCTCTCGTAGCCTGCAGCTTTTATTGAGAAAAATCGGGTTTGAGGGAAAAGGAAGTTCGGGTTTGTTGTTCCTGCCTGTCGACTACAAAACAATACTACAACATGACGTAACGATATCATCCGCTCCCTCCTGGATCATATACCGAAATGAAATGGTGCCCAGGGCAGCTACTGCTCAGATTGGTGCGACGCCTGCATGCTGAACGCTGTCAGCCCCGGAGCCTATTGGTGTAGGCAGGGGAGCCTGTGTTTGATTCCCGAGGCTGTGTGATTCCTGGCGGTGGGTCGCTTCACAGTCTCTGATTGACAGGGAAGTCCCACCCCTCGGCCCCCCGATGCGCATCAGAGCAAGACCCCCTGCCTGCCCTTCCACCTGCTCTTTTTCCGCTCCGTGTGGATTAGCCATGGATCTTTAGAGGGATCGGTATCGAGCGAGGTAAAGCACCTGGCCTAAAGAGAGACAGATGTATAGAGGGCGGTCGGTTCGCCGCCCCGACAGTCCCCTCCTCACGCCGTTTGATCCCGGCCTCGTGTTATCAGTGCACCCTGATCTGCCAACCACACACACACACCTACTACTTGCCCTTCTCGCTTTGTTTTTCCTTTCCCCCACACGATCAATATATTAACCTTTCCCCATCCTAAACCACTCCCCTCCGAGGTCCTCTCCTTTAAATCACTGTCGCCTCGTTTCTTTTCACCTCCCGACTCCCGTTTCTCTTTCGATCAACTCTTTCCTTTGGGTTTTGCTGCGCCTCTATCACTGTCTCATTCCGTCATCTCTGCTCCTTGTGGCTCCATGTTGTGGTGACTCGCTGACTTTATCAACCCCCTTATCCCCCCCCCCCCCTCTGTGGGCCACGCCAATGGAACCGGGAGTGGAGCCAGTCAGCCAATATGTCTGTTCCAACATGTGCACCAATCCGTTTCCCTCTCTACTCCTCCCCTCTCATTTCTCTAGCCCAACCTCTACCGCAGCCTAGTCGCTGTGATGAAGGTTGAACCCCAAATTGGTGTCACCTCTCCCTGAGCGTCACTATCTCTCCTTCTCCGTCGTCCGGGTTTTTCACAGTGCCTCCTCCTCCCTTGGTTTGGCGTTTGTCTCTTCTCTTTTATCTCCCCCGACCCCCCCCCCCACCCCTCCGGCTCATCCCTCCTTTCCTGCTGTCTCCAACAGCGACAGATCAATGTCCTTCCCCCACATTCCTTTTCTCTGCTTGTCTTTCATTCTCTCTCTCTCTCTCTCTCTCTCTGATCATATCTTTTGAACAAGTGCTGATTAATGACATACACAGACTGATGAATAATTCACCAAAGAGAGAGAGTGAGAGAAGAGAATTAAGACATGGCAACATGAGGGAGAGAGAGAGTGAGAGAGAGAGAGAGAGTGAGAGAGAGAGAGAGAGAGAGAGAGAGAGAGGCGGGGAGAGGCGGGGAGAAAGGGTGAGAGAGAAGATTGGAGTGATGAACAAAGAGTCTGTAGCCTTGGAGAAGAAAGGCACACGGAAAAAGGAGAGCGAGGAATAAGGCGTATATGGGAGAGGATGAAGCAGAGAATGTGTAGCAAATTCTAATCTAGAAAATGTATCCCAGGGCCGGAGGATATTGGCTACTCTATAGCTCTCATCTTGTTTGCTCGCATTCTCGTCGTCAGTGCGTTAGTGTTAAAGACATTTTAACCCCGGTGTCCCTCTTGTGGGCATGTTATTATACTAGGGAAACATGTTCTAATTGTTTTTATAATAACAAAAATAGCAGCTCAAGCTCATCTACAAGCTCACTTCATCCATATGACACTGTTGGGCCTATACAACAAGTGTAAAAGAGAGCTTAAAGAAATTAAAAATGTAAGTGTCCTTGTGATTTTTGCAGCGTGTGTCTTTTCTTTGTCATGGCCACAAACACGCCTCAAATGGAATGATATGGATGTAAAAAATGGGCATGTGCCAGTTGGAGAGAAACAGTAATTCTACTATGAGATGATGACGGCAAAGCGGAGTCATTGATTGGCAGCCCTCTGGTTTGGATGGTGCCCAAGATGACACGGAGCAAGTTGAGTGTGTGTTTGCCGTGCGTGTGTGTGTGTGTGTGTGTGTGTGTCTGTGTGTGTGTGTGTGTGTGTGTGTGTGTGTGTGTGTGTGTGTGTGTGTGTGTGTGTGTGTGTGTGTGTGTGTGTGTTTGTGTGTGTGTGTGTGTGTGTGTGTGTGTGTGTGTGCGCGCGCACGCACGTCAGGAGGGTTGAGCTAGGTCGGCTAAGTCTGTACGTTATCAGTCTCTCCTTAACATTATCTCCTACCAACATTCCTATAAATATTCATGAAAAGGGGATGTTACTTGTTACCCAAGTCATTCACCATACCGAAACGAAACATTGCCAATTAGATAGATTTAAATAAATATGTATCAAGTGGGATTAATTATCAAGTGTGGAGGAGGGGGGATTCATTTTGAATATTCATTTATTGTGTTTACGCGCCACAGATGCTACCGTGTTTGCTATAGTGCACTTTGAAAATATAAACAGAACTACAGAAGTTCCCAGGCCTGTAATTCGTGTCAGCTATCTTAGTCGCACATTCTCTTTGATGGAGCCCGCTGCCGGAGCTGTCCAACAGTCTGGTGCTGAAACGGCGCTTTTCTCCTCTGGACGTTTTTCATTCGGATGACTCATCCCCCCCTCCCTTCACCCCAACCCCCCCCCCTCCCCACAGACACAATCCTTCAGCCGTCAGAGATTAAAAGCTCATAACCACAAGGAGATGCTTCATAATATCCCATAGAAATATCATTATATTGTTTGCTCCCCTTAGATATCCTATTTCGCCAGTGTTTGCCCCACTTTATGAGCAGGATTTCAATGTGGAATGTGAGCCGTGTATGAATCTACCCCGACTCCAAACTCCCCTCAAACCACCACCTCCACCCGTCTTCCTCCTGCATCTAGGAGGACAGCGTGACGTGATTTGCAGATCTCGGGGTTGTATGGGTACTTCTTACGCAGTAACATCCTCAGTGTTCATTTGTCCATTTGTAACTCTAAGCTAGTGTGCAAAATGGTAAGTTCAATTGAAGGCGCCGCAAGTGATTTTTGTTCCTGTTAAAACAAAATGGGTTTTGTTTTTGTAAACAGTGTTATCGAGTGTTTGTTCAGTAACTCCCTATCTCTCCAACTTTTTAATACACACAATACATCTTCAGGGTGGGTCCGCAATTTTATCCAATCAGGAGAGACAGCCCGTTTATCAGCTTACATTTTATATTGTTCAATATTTGTCCAATTTTACCTGCTTATATTTTGTTTCATCAAATCCAATTCCATGTGTTTATCCTGTAGCTTGTATACAAGTTGGATGAAATTGGTATCCTTATCTGAAAATATATTTTGTCTCGACTAAAGAGCTGGAGGGACGGTGATGTATGATTTGGGATGTTAACCCATTTTGGGCGGGCATTATGTTATGCTTTAGCTATTGAAAAATAGCAGATCTACAAGCTCATAGCGCGCCACTACGAGCTTGTAGGTCTGCTATTTTTGAAAAATCGAAGAACGACTGACAAAGAAACATGGCTTTTTCAGAAAACTGTCAGGATGTAGAAAACATTTTTAGAATCTGATCTCAGGTCAGAATGGGTTACATCCGTGTAATGCACGGTAAGTGTACGTATCGTGCGTCCATTTCCAAAGAGCTCGGTTCAGTCGTGTCGCCCTCTCTCTCTCTCCCCCTCCTCTGTGCCTCCCCGTCCGTCCCGCAGAGATCTCCGTCAGCCTGCTCTCGGTGATCGTGACATTCTGCGGGATCGTCCTCCTCTCGGTCTCTCTCTTTGTCTCCTGGAAGCTCTGCTGGTTGCCATGGCGCGACAAGGAAGGCGGGGGCCTGAGCCTGACGTCGGGCCTACTGCCCGGCGGCGGCGGCGTCGGGGGGCTGGGCGGGGGCTCGCTGCTGCCCCCGCTGCTGCAGAGGAAGGAGGGCCACTCGTCCTCGTCGCTCTACCCCACGCTCGGCCAGCAGGGCCAGCACCACCCGCACTTCGCCGACCTGGTGGGGCTGGAGAGCGGGGGCGTGGGGGGCATTGTCGGTGGGCCACAGGAGACCCAGGAACACTCGTACCTGGACATGGACTCCTACCCCAACAATGCTGGTGAGATGATGACAACAGCACGTACAGTGTACAGTGTTACCCCCCACAGAAACTAGACACTCTCCTTCACACTCGGTGTAACTGTAATATTATACATTAGTCAATAACCCTTCATTTTTTTACCACATGAACCCTAGCATCCCCATTCTGGGGCTGAACATTCAGTCAAGATAGCAGATCTACGAGCTATTGCTTGTAGATCGGCTGCTTTGGACAAAGATATTAATGTAGATGGAAAAGGTTTAAGTGGTTAATATACTCACACAATATTTCATAGGTCTATCTACAAGCAGAACAGTAAAATGATTTATTTGTGGAGCGTCAGTATGATGAATCTTAAGCGTTATCTTATCTTACCTAAAAGGTGTTTTATTTGATTCGTACTCCATTCAAGCAATATTTTATGTCAAGGAGGAAGTCTCATCGATTCGCCTGTACAAAATGTATGTACATACTGTAACTGTATGGATTTATACCCACACTCGCACCCATCTTTTTATGTTCCTTTCCGCTGCACTACACTGTGAACAATCTGTAAAATCAATGAGATCTATGCCGCCTTCGTAGCTTCACAAAAGCAGCATCAGAATCCCGCTAACGAGCCTCTAACAAGCGACAGATCCATGAGAGTTGCTCAGCAATTCCTTTTAATCCTTTTTCCATCTTGTGGTGGTGGTGGCAGGTACTCTGAAGTTGGGTCAGACATCTCCAGATGTTCCCAATCCAGAGGGGGGAGCCCAGCCTCAGAAAGAACTGCCTCTCTCTCAGCAGCAGCCCACTGCACGGTCAGTACTGTGTGTGTCCACTCTCTCAGCAGGAGCCCACTGCACAGTCATCTGGAACTATATATATATATATATATATATACAGTATATATATATATATATATATATATATATATACTGTATCCATCCATCCATCCATCCATCTTCAACCGCTTATCCGTAGTTGGATCGCGGGGGCAACAGCTCCACCAGAGAGCTCCAGACTTCCCTCTCCCTATATATACACTGTGTGTGTGTGTGTGTGTGTGTGTGTGTGTGTATATATATATATAATTTTTGTGTGTGTGTGTGTGTGTGTGTGTGTGTGTGTGTGTGTGTGTGTGTGTGTGTGTGTGTGTGGGTGTGTGTGTGTGTGTGTGTGTGTGTGTGTGCACGTAAATACTATAAGGCAGTGCAAGGCAGGTTTATTTGTATAGCACATTGAAACAACAAGACAATTCAAAGAGCTTTACACAACACATTATGCATTAAGACATTAAGACAGACAGAGCATTAAGACATAAAAGAAACACATTATAAAAGGACATTTAAATGAAATTAAAAATGGGAGGAAGCTAAAGTAAAACTGAAAGATATATGAATACAGTGACAATACTGTTTGCATTGCTAAAACAAATGTTATACAGTATAAAAGGACATTTAAATACAATAAAGAATAAGATGAAGTTAACCCATTCTGTACGGGAATCCGTTTTGGTGTTTTAACTAAGCATTATGTTATACTTTAGCTATTGAAAAATAGCAGATCTACGAGCTTGTAGGTCTGCTATTGTTTTTAAATCGTGAAAATGTGGCACAAATCTTTGAATATATATTCTTTCTTTCAGAAGACATTTTTTCATGTCAGGCCTAAATAGAAAAGCATATTCTTTCTGATACAGTGACAATGTGTTTTGCTTGTCTCGTTACCTCTGTGTGTGTGCTTAATTAGGCCCAAGCCCATGACTCATCAACTCTCCAGCCCTGATTTCCACGGGGAGGAGAAGGAGCAGCCGACCAGCATTGGACAGATCAAGCCAGAACTCTACAGGCCCAAGGGTGACCAGGGGGATGGGAAACAGGGTGACAACTGCGGCAAGATAAGCTTCCTTCTGCGCTATGCCTTCAAGTAAGTCAACGGGTTCACAGGAGGCAACCTACTTTCTTGGCAGCTTCCAAATGGCACTCATGTTAAATATGAATGGCATGCAGGATTCCGTTCCCCCGCCCATACCGTAACTGTCATAGACATACTGTTTATAGGCCTTTTAACCACTGAGACCCTATAGTTGCACGTCGAATCATTTACAACATGATGCAGTGTGAGGTTGTAAATCGGCTATATAAAAATGACAATGATTAAACTATTTGGATTTCTTTAAAATGTTGACATCTCACACCAAAATAGGGACGCAGAGCAAAAAAACAAATTGAAATTGTTTAAAGCACAAATAACATGCATTTTAAAACTGATTTTAATATTTAATATCATATTGTCTATGTCCCTCAAAGTTATTTCTAATGGTTTGAGCCTCAATACAATCACCACTCTGATATAACCAGTTCTTTCTGGACTTTGAAAGCAGTTTTAGCTGCAGTACCACAATGTCCTGAGATGTGGGGGTGCTGATATGCATGCTTATTTAATATTTGAGTCATTATAATACTGATGCTAGATAAAACCAGGCTTGTTTCCATTCCATGCCAGCTTGGAAAATCAACAATGGTGGACATTGTAAACAAAGTGGAAATGCTAATTTGGAACTAAGGACTGAAGAAGAGGAGGAATTATACAAAGTATAGGGTGACATTGACATTGATGACATCACGATGAGGACAAAATCAGTTGAGCTGTTCCTGAGAGCAATTTCCATTAAAGCACCTACAGTATATGATATGAAAGCCTGATTGTTCAAAATTGGTTATTTGTGGGGATAGAAAACACATATGGGAGCCCCAAAAACCCCAAAGAAATTGAAAAAGTTGAATTTTATGTTATAGGTCCTTTAAATGATAATTATGCCAATTATCTCCTTCATGTGTCAAGTATGTGAACAAGCCTCTATTCATCTATTCAATCCTGGCTGGAGAATGTGTATAAGTCATTTTGGGTGCCACAGCTGTTAGTAGGGAGTAGGGACTGAAGGGATTAAGGCATATGAGAGGTGTGGGTGTGGGGCTTGGGTCAGTGTTGTGTGTACAGCTTAATTTCTTGACCAGTCTGACCACAGGACGAGCATGCATGGTCCCCTATTTCTGCCTGCCATCACATACAGAAACATTACAATGGGTGGGAAAGTGCTGATGGTCGAAAAAACAAGGGAGTGAGAGGCCGTTTCAGTCATGAATTATATATGGTGTGCCACTTTAAACAGCAGACCCTGTCAACACATAATAACACCACACTGTGTTATGGCCTGAATTACAGACAGAAAATTAGCTGGGGGAGTCTGAGGGAGAGGGAGGTTGATGATGAAAAGTTACTCATGTGCTCCTTTTTCCCCATTTATAAAAGGCACAATATTATTTATGTGGTGTTCGTGTTGTGCATTGCCTGTCGTTACTAGCGAGGGAGAGACGAAGAAGGCTAGGTTAAAAATACAGCTGCACAGTAAAATCCCCTGTGTGTTCCGTCAACTATGAGCCTGTGAAAAATGGACACTTCCAGTTCCTTTTGGGTCCAACACTGAGGATTTGACTGTGTGCAAGACCTTGTGAACACGTGTGGAGGCGCACGCGTGGGACTTGGGGTGTTGCTTTGTGTTGTCACCTGCTGCTACCACTGTCGGAACTGGAATTGTGACGTTAATGTGTGAGACCCCCTCTATTTGGGGACTAACAGCCAGAGCAACAGTGTCAATCTCTCCCAGCTCCTCGGAGAAATGCAGTTCTATTGACACCCCTGTTAAAAGCTGACATATTTCTGCGCTGGGAATAACAGCAAGCTTTTCAGGCATTGTCTGCAAGAAGTAGGGCTGTGAATTCTACTATGCTCGAAGGCAAATAGGCGTGTTTGGTGCTGGATGCCTTGGGGGACTGAAATGTGTTTGAAATCTCGGTTTTCATGTCTTGCTTTAAAATGGGTGACACAACATGTGATCGGGTTTAATGTTTTTACACAAGCAGACTGCAGTGCTTGTCATTTTTAAAAATGACCGAGTGTTCTTTTTGCATTGTTTTTGCATTGTGTGCAGCTGTCTTGCCATCGTAATATATTACACACCATGACACGGATCATAGATAATAAGATAATTGGTCAGGATTTATTATGAAACTGTTTATCTGGCTGCAGAATCAGAAACAAGCAATTTCCTAATTCCTGTGATTGCTCTGTTTATCGTTACGCTGATTTTGTAAGATTGCAAGACGCGCAGGTTTATCCAATTTCCTTAATTGGATGTGATTCAGAGGTAAACACGTGTCCTGATTGGGCACGGCCATGTTGTCAGTAGGCCAGTCACAATTATTACATCATCGCCTCATCGCAATAATTTGAGATAATCGCAATTATGGGAGACAATTAAAACATCTTGCCTGCCAAAAATGTAATTCTTGGAAACGCCACTGCAGTAATTTCAGTAAAGTTATTTGTCATCTGACCTGTGCAATTTGTGATTATAAAACCCAAACAGAAATTTAATTTGTTCAATGCCCAAAACACAATTAAATCGTTAATTGCAATTATTTGTGTAATAATTCATTGTCAACTTAAATCTGTAATCGTGACAGGCTTCGTTGTCAGCAACATGTTTCTAATTCATGATTAGGGCAAACAGGCCATCAGCATGCCAACATTGGCTTCAGCCTGTCGGCTCGCCCCCCCCCCCCCCCCCCCTCCACCCCACATGCCCATCCGCCACCCCGCCCCACCCTCCAAAGTTCGTACCGCTATCCTAAAGGACCTAATGAAGTGGCGGTGACATGCTCGTTAACGCGGGGAGACACATTCTAACGAGGTCTGATTAAAGGCCTGCGAGCCATCTTCAGCCGTTAATTAAATACTTCATAAGCAGCCTGTGAGATAGGCCCATGACTGTGGGAGAAGTTCTTTGGGACGTAAAGACAGCGTTGTTGTGCTAGCGTGTTTGCATACAGTGCATATTCTTGGTGTGGTGGAAGGTGACTATTCGGAGACTGGGCGTAATGTGTGTAACCATAATTTGTGAGTGTGTTTTTGTTTACGCGTGTGCTGCGTGTGGGTGACTGGGTGTGCATGTTTGTGAATTTGTGTAAATACCCGTTCATGGGTATGTATGAGTGAGTATTGTGTGCTGTTAAAAAACTAGGGACCGTGTGTGTGTGTGTGTGTGTGTGTGTGTGTGTGTGTGTGTGTGTGTGTGTGTGTGGTGATAAATGAGTGAATAACAAAAGCTCACCCTTTACGCATTATTAATTTGGTATTTGGCTCAGACTGTCTGTTCATCTGGGCTTACTGTGTCCTTGCATATTATACACCACTGATAATGCAACTGTGATGGGGCTGGAGGGACGATGAGACATGAGCTATTCCAGAAATAAGCTTTCACAATACTATCTATAATACAAATCCAATAGAGGTGTGTGAGTGTGTGGGCTGCTGACCCTGTCTGCAAAGTATTTTGGTCTGATATGGGTCTGTATAATGCATGTGTGTGTGTGTGTGTGTGTGTGTGTGTGTGTGTGTGTGTGTGTGTGTGTGTGTGTGTGTGTGTGTGTGTGTGTGCGTGCGTGCGTGCGTGCGTGCGTGCGTGCGTGCGTGCGTGCGTGCGTGCGTGCGTGCGTGCGTGCGTGCACATGGTGTGTGTGAGAGAGAGAAAGAGATAGCGATTTGGCTGTGTATGTACTCACTCTGGTAATTCTAGTTCCAGAGTTTTTTTGGAGCATTTTTAGCTCTAATCTAGATTTCCATTTGTTTTATAAGCGTCTTTCACTCATGCTCTGGAACCCTGAACTTATCATGACATTAACCATATTTCAACACTCAGCTGGAATGGACATACTAGCGGACTTTAATGAAAATCAACCAATATCAACCAGTAGGTTATACTTATCAAGACGATGCAATCGAGACAGTAGCCTACTGGCTGCGATTAACTATTAGAAAATCACCTGTGTTTAGTGTTATAGGCCTATTTTGCGTCGAGAACAAATTATAATAAAACATATAATACAACAATCAATGAAGGACAACACAAACAACGCGCAGACATTTCCAACAACCTCGACTACACTGTACATTTTTGTAACTAAGAAAGGTTCAACATTCACAATGATTAACTCTTTACCATTATTCCAATAGCCCAGTCATCTCCCAATCTAATGACATTAACCAACTGGTCATATTTGTTATTCCACAACAACAACTGGCATCCTCCCTATAGTACCACTTTAGGACTTAGTGGATTCCCCCACGCCCCATGGAAGTCCGTATGGATAGAATGAAGCCCTTCTAGGTCTCGTTTAGCCACGTCACATCTCTCCAACAGTTTGTCCACAACAATATGGCGTGATTTATCAGCCAACACAGATGTTCATGTTCATAGAGAGATTAGTTCATATCACTCACAGCAGCAGAGCTGCAGGTGTACCTAGGCATTACAGTTACCCCCCCCTCCCTCCCCCTCCTCCCCCCGCTGCCAGTATAGCCTTGGTCCCATGAGTCTCATAATAGCGGCAGACAGACGGTTCAGGCTGGCCACAGTTTGTGATCAAACATATCCTCAACATTATTACATTCAGTATTAATGTGAAACGAACGTGTGTGTGTGTGTGTGTGTGTGTGTGTGTGTGTGTGTGTGTGTGTGTGTGTGTGTGTGTGTGTGTGTGTGTGTGTGTGTGTGTGTGTGTGTGTGGGTGTGTGTGTGTGTGTGCGTGCGTGTGTATCTACAGCACAGAGCAGTTGGTGGTGAAGATCCTGAAAGCTCTAGACCTGCCAGCCAAGGATGCCAATGGCTTCTCTGACCCCTACGTTAAGATCTATCTACTGCCAGACAGGAAGAAGAAATTTCAGACAAAGGTACCTCCCACACACACACCACCATCACTCGTCTAGCCTACATACTATATTATTGTAGTATTGCCTGTGGCAAACATCAGTATAAGGCTTTGAACATTTTCAATGATCGCTTAAGTTATCCTACGTCGATTGAAGGCAGAACGTATGTCATAATTGGCTTCAGACTGCTGAAAGGAAAACCTCACTTAATTTAAGAGTTCACACGTCTTCTGGTCGGGTTCTGGCTTTGGAGAGAGTTATTCAGGATTGCAGATATTACCCTTGCGCTATACTCCTATTTCTCTTTGAGGCTAGATGATATGTGCCAATTGATTAAAGAATTATCCGAGTGTGCAAACTGAACATTCAACGGGTTGTATTAAAGTGGAGTTATGCTAAATTGAAATGCCATCTCAGCCTGAAGGAGAGCGTTTCCTGCACCCCCGTGTGTGTAACGACAAAGACTTTATGTCTTTGTCATAAAACCTCCTCTTTTCACTCAGAAATGTTAGCGTCTTAGTCATTTCCATAATACTGCTTTCCTATTGTTTAATGCAGATGAGTGCTGAATTTCAATCAAATACTCAACTTTTAGCTTTTAGGAACCAGATTCTATTACCAAAATATCCACAAATATCTACAAATTATCACATCATTATCAAATTAGTCACTTTTGCTGACTACAGTATATTGATTTTTATTTTATTTTTTAAAGAGGAAAGATAAATCTTAGTTGATGTTTCCGTCACATCCAGACTCTGTTGTGATATGACAAGAAGATGGGACGTCACTTGATGTCAGAGCTTAGAGATTCTTAAGCCCAGTCCAGACCAAAGATTCGCAAAAAAAACAACTTGCAATCCCTCAAAACAGAATCCTAAAACTGGGGTTTTTAAACAGTACATTCCACACCTGCACCAGGTGTGAACAATTTCCACAGCAATAATCAGCCTGTGATAAACAACAGCCGGGGTTGCCCTTAGTGATAGACATTAAGGCGAGGAGCAGAGATAGTTTACCCATTCCATAGCACTTCAATGAGTTCTATTAAATTACTATTATCTTGTATACATTTATGAAATAGATGGTATGCGCTTGCATAAAGTGAGTGGCAAATTGAGTGGCAAAGTGAGTTTAACATCGTTTAATGGCAATCAGCTAGGACTTTTTTGTTTGTTTGGATGTCAATGCCAGAAAGTAGTTTTTTGCTACTCAGTAAGTGTTCCCGCATAACTTCCGGGTATGTGGATGATGTCACGAGCATACCCTCTATAGCGCTCTTGTCCTTTCGCCCATTCACCCGCTTTATTTTTCTCACTATGTGCGGGTGTTTCCAGAGAGAGCAGTGCATGCTCACATTGGTTAAACGTGTGGTAGCTTTTGAAAGGTTTTGCTTGCGATTGGACAAGCAGAATCACTTGCGACAAAATGAGCCAGCATGCACTGACCTGCAACAGGGTCATTCAGAGCGCTGCAACTGTCCCTGCATTGTTCTGCAACGTTTCATCGCGGAGCAAAGCTTTGGTATGGGCAGGGCTTTAGGTTTGAGCCACATAGCTCCTGCATCAACGCATGTAGGTTTAATGCGAAGCAGAGTCAAATTGGACAGATATCAGGCTAGTCGTCAGCTATTAGTAGACTAGAGTGGAAAAAAGCCCTTCTGTCTGCTAAATGGTGTATTAGAAGTGGAACATGTGTCATATCATATCTAATTTGTAACTGGCATCACCATATGCTAGCTCTGACAGCAAATGCTAAGACACATGCACACGCGCGCCCACACACACACACACACACACACACACACTTTCAGAGTAAAATTACCACTCAAGGTTTTACTGTGTTAACTTATGCTGCATTGCATTCATATTACTGGTGGGAAAGCAACAGGCTAAAAGTCATTTTCAATGGCAGCCAGTGAAATGAAGCTTACATCACTGCATCACAGTTGAACCTTTTTCAGAGCTGCAGTGACACAGTGAAGCATTAAGTTATGTTTTTTGTTTCACCATTTCCGTCCCCCTTCACTCCCCCCACAATTCCTGCTCCCCTCTCATGGAATAAAAACAAATTCCCTGTGCTATATAACAAAAAACACGTCAACGAGCATTTGTTCGCGACTTGTCAACAATGTAGCCGGCTATGTTAAGGCTGTTTTATAGCGTTGCCCCCGGTAGTCTGAAGCATTATAATGAACTCAATTATGTTTAGGCTAAAAGGCTGACCTGACTGAAATACATTATTAAAATTATAAATAGAGCCTATAGTGAATGGATTGAAGAATGTTGGGTAAGAAATCACAGCCATGTCGGCTCTGTTCTCTGCATTTGAACCTATACTAAACTTGCCTAGGGGTTGGGCGGGCGGGCAGACGGATGCTGGATGTCACAAACGTAACATGCAGACCTGCAAGGCTCCGATACATACAGTAACCTACTGTGAAGCTCAAGCTGTTCACTAAAAGGTGTACCTATGCTACTACAGGGAAAACATGCACATGTACATATGTATAGCACTCTGTATTACAGTATATCCCTTTGTTTACTGTGCTTGCTGTGTTTTTTGTTCTTGTTTGAATGTTATGCTATCTAGTATCTAAGTATCTATGCCGCTGCATTGTCTGTTAGGAAGCCAAACTAAAATACGTTTTACTACCTGTACACAAGATGCAACAATAAAGTCCAACCTTGAACCTTGAACTTGGCACGGAAATAACCAAAATCCATTCTTCTCAGAATTCACCTGGTGAAATGTCTTGCTTGTCAAAGAATGCTTTTCATCTACAATTGTTAATTGAAAAATATTTAGAGCAATGTGTGTGTGTGTGTGTGTGTGTGTGTGTGTGTGTGTGTGTGTGTGCGTGCGTGCGTGCGTGCGTGCGTGTGCGTGCGTGCATATTCAGGTCCACAGAAAGACCTTGAACCCAGTGTTCAATGAAACGTTCCAGTTCGGTGTGCCCTTGGCCGAACTACATTCCAGGAAGTTGCACTTCTCTGTCTATGACTTCGACCGCTTCTCCAGACATGACCTGATTGGTCAGGTGGTGGTCGACAACCTGTTAGACTTCAGCGAGGGCACAGGGGACAAGCCCGTCTGGAGGGACATTGTTGAAGGCATTTCAGTAAGGACACCCCTCGGCAAGGCCAGCTACACTACACTTGCAGTGCCACTGCAAATTAAAGTCCAGTGGTTTTCAACCTTTTTCATATTTGGCATTTTAGCCACGGACCACCACTTGATAAGATTTAGCCTTGCAGAACCAAAACTAAATAATCTTTTGTTATCGTTGGATAAGATATTGTCCACAATTCCATGCTGTATTCATGTTGGTACCATTAGGAGAGATAACAGGCAAACATTGCTCAAAAATAACAATTCTTCTACAATCTCTAATTGCATGGACTTCTTGTAGACTTCTTCATTGAGTCACAACTCGCTCAAATCTTGCTCATTTAAAAATATTCTACGGAACGGTATGAAGCGAAAAGGAAAGTTCGGTCTCTAGATTAAACCCTATTTGCTGCTATGGGGTGATGAACTGAACGAGCAAATGGAATCGCGCACGCTGCACAATGCCTGGGCCTGGCACAAATAACTTCTTTGACTATACAATTATATAAACACAAGGAAGTGGCAGGCACTCACTTCTGCTGATTATATGAAAATTACAAAGAGATGCATGCAATAGGAATAAGGAGAGATGACGCAGCCTGCACTACGCGGACATCTCCATTGAGGCGCGGTGCTCGCCGCTCTTTACCAAACTAATTTGGCATACGGTTTACGTATGTGTTTGACCAAAATAGCAATTTAGGGGAAAGCATGCCAGCACGCCCATGACCACACCTCTAGGCGTAAAAACCGGTGTCTGCAAAAAAGATAGCGGGTGATGCTGGACAGAGAAAGCTCCTATAATATTCGTAATTTTCGGGCAGCTGCTTGTCAGCCCCTTGTCTCTACCAACTCAGCTAGGGTTGCCCCGCACTAGCTCCCAATAAATGATAACAAGCTTCCAGTGGACATATTAGCACAGTGTAGTTTTTTTAAAACAATTGTAAACATTGAGAGAAACCTTGGGATGTGCGATACCAAACTAAAATACAACTATGAATTTAATGTCATTATTGTGTCCAAATTACGCCACAACATTAATACAGTTACAACAGTAATTGGTCAAAAATGCTTGCAAAGTTGCACCTCTGCAAAAGACACTGTAAAGTGAGCAAGAGCAACATTACTAATGCACATGCTGTACATCTGAAGTGCATGTATCATATTTCATTCACTAAATAATAGTTTTGACTCAACCTCTCAGCATCTCTCAGGGGTTCACGCATTTGGAAACAACGATCCGTGAGGCCCCTGGTGCGACGTATGAACCTACAGTGTCACTCGCCGAGTGTCATGAGACCACAGACAGAAACATAACAGTGAACCCTGACATAAAAAGGAAGAGCGAGCGATATAAATAGCCTGAAGAAATGTCTCCTCCACTTAACTCTTTCTTCCTCTTGGGGACATTGACAGATTGACATATGATTCATTTACAATGATGGCACTTCCCCTCTGCCTAAACACTCTGCCCGTTCAGATTAGAATGCCTGACTCGTCACCACCCTGCATCAGTTGCCGACGATGTCGCTCTCCTTTGGTGACAGAGTGAAGTAAATCATATGAAATGGTAAAAGTGTTTTAATGGGTGCCATCATCAGTCTAGCAGCCGCAGGATCAACTATAAAGACAGAGATATCTTTACAGTTGATCCTGCAGCTGTTTCTCTACTTGACTCGTTTGTGTGTGTGTGTGTGTGTGTGTGTGTGTGTGTGTGTGTGTGTGTGTGTGTGTGTGTGTGTGTGTGTGTGTGTGTGTGTGTGTGTGTGTGTGTGTGTGTGTGTGTGTGTACGTGCGTGTGTGTTGTAGGAAAAAGCTGACCTTGGGGAGCTCAACTTCTCGCTGTGCTACCTGCCCACCGCAGGCAGGCTAACCGCTACAGTCATCAAGGCCTCTAACCTCAAAGCCATGGACCTAACAGGCTTCTCAGGTACAGGATTAACTAATGTGTCTCATGCTGTCTGTTCTGTGGCTGGCTGTGTGGCGTCGTTCCAAAACCCATTCGCTGCACATAAACACTATAGACCGTCGCAGTCCCGCCCCCCTACCAGGGCCCAGGAAATGATTCTCCGTTCATTTTCCTCATAGACTTTTCAAAAGGTATTTATTTAAAGACCTTTTAAGCCTCGCACAAAGCCAACTATTGTCGTGACAAATCATGACAACAAACAAATTTTTTGGGGCTGAACAAATAATTAGAAAGAAGAAGAAAACGGCACTTTTTTTTTTTTTCTTCTTCTTTGTAATTATTTGTTTGGTCCAAAATATTGTGTTTGTTGTCATGATTTGTCACAACTCGAGTTGGCTTTGTACGACGCTTATAAGATCTTTAAATAAATATGTTTTGAAATGTCTATGGGAAAAATGCATTGGGAATTATTTCCTGGGCCTGGCGTCGTCATGAAAGGGGGCGGGACTGCGACACTCTATTGCCAGGTTAGCAGCTCTGCTGAAGGTCGATACCTTAATAAAATGACATGTTACTGTAATGTAATGGCTGTAATGTAGTACAAACTAAAACGTGTAAACATTTAAATTGTGCATTTTCACTGCAAAACATCTAAAATAATATTACTTAATATTACTGTCAGGAGACTGATTACTGCTGATAGTATAATCATTTGATTAGTGCAACTTAATTAGCGTGGGCCGAACTAAGGTATTTGCATGATCAATCAATCTGCTTTGAAGACGTAGTTGCAGTACGCTTCCACTGATTACGAGGTCTTTAAATGATAATGATGCACGTCACAATCACAGCCTTCATGATCACAGGATGATTGTAATGCCCAAAAGATGCTTCAAAAACACGCTGTAAAAATCTAATCCTGGGTATCAGTTTTCCCCCTCGATGCATTCCACAAAGCTGCTGGTGTAGAATGTACAAGTGGAGTGATTCAGCCCGTGTTGGTTCTCTCCTTTATGTTCTTAATCCAGCTTTGCCAAGGTGACTTGATTTTCATGCCTTTTATGTGCCACAGACAGGTGCATGTGAGGGTAATGCTTAATAGCGTTTCTAGGAGTGCACCCCTTATCTCTTTCTGCCCCAATCCCTCTCACTCTCTCTCCACGTCCGACTCTATTTCTCTCTCCTCCTCTCCTCTCCCTCACCTCCTTTCCTCTGTGTTTCCCCCAGACCCGTACGTAAAGGCTTCTCTGATCTGTGACGGGCGCAGGCTAAAGAAGAGGAAGACATCCATTAAGAAGAACACGCTGAATCCTTCCTATAACGAGGCGCTGGTGTTTGACATTCCTAATGAGAACATAGAGAGTGTGTCCATCATCATTGCAGTAATGGACTATGACTGGTGAGAGCCCAGAACGTTTTGTTGTTGTTTAAGGCCATTCTATAGTTTGATGTTATTACAGTTAAATCCATTTAGACCTGTCTTTATTTTAAATCCAGGACGTTTTTCAGAAAACTGTTAGAATCGGCCTGAGGTCTAAACTGGTAAGTGTACATTCAATGGAGGTATAATGGATTCAGATTCTACTCAAAAGAAACACAAAGATAATTTGAACTAAAACAAGGCTATTATGTGAAACCTATATGGCTGGACTGTGTGAAATTGTGGGCAATTAGATTTTTAAGATAGCCAGTGGCCATGTCTATAATGTGAATTCCTGATTATTAAATGCCCATCTTCATCTATAGTGCTCCCAGTAATATTGTTAAAGTGTACTGAAGTAGCAGAACATGATGACATTTTTAAGCTAATTATATATATATATATATATATCTTGAAATTTTCAAATCATGTGGATCTCGGGAATAGCTTGTCTGAAGTTGTCTCCAACATTTTACGTCTGGCAATCAACTGAAAAGTGTCCATGCGCTTCGTCATTGCTTTTTGAAGCGACATGGTCTAGCATATAATATTGATCTAAGTTGGGATGTTCCAATCAACTCACCCAAAACATGTAAACAAATCTAATATGGCATAGCACAATAGCAGGCATCTCTAAATGTCTGTCATTTCAAGACAGTGCTGTAATATATTAGTTTTGGTGCAAGGTTCGTCTACACTCAAAACCGCAATTTAGCAGATTAGAATACATTCAAAATATGCGTTGACTAGATCCCTAGTTAGTTTCACATTGGTGAGTGCGGAAGGAACCATGTCTGTATTTTGTACAAAGCAATTTCTCTGGTGAGAACCTGAACTGTTTACCTAACATGCATAAAGTAGGTTCAAGTTTTTTCAGGTTAGACTAAGGTCACATTCTCACCTAATACCTGGAATTCTTGCATATTTAATTGATTGCGGTTTGCCTTCACACTGTCTACACTGCTACACAGTGAAATCTATGGTGATAAAATTACACTCATAACGTGCATGTGTCGAGCCGTCTGGGACCCCCCCCCCTCTCTCTCTCTACGCACGCAGCCGCCACACACTGTTCTTTTGGGCATGCAGCACAGCGCTGCATGAGCGCACTGATATAACTCCCCAGTCCCCACACAGTGACAGCACTCCATGTTTACGGCACGCACAGACAGACAGACAGACAGAATATTATGTAGGCTATAATACACTGCAGTGTTTTTATGTGTTTTCTTAAGCAATTGATTAATGTACACGTCCTCATTTCGATCAGGGCTTCAGTCTCCTTATTCGACCACGTCTATCCACAGTAACGGGACATCTTTTTTTTTTTTTTTCTTTTTTTTGCGGCTTACGCCTTTTATTGATTTTTGAAGGGACAGACAGTAGGCTGACAGGAAACGGGAGAGAGATGGGGGGATGACATGCAGTAAAGGCCGTGTCGGGTCCGGGAGTCGAACCCGCGGCACACTGCGACTGGATTACCAGTCCGGTGCCCAGACCGTTACGCTACGGCCTGGGCCGTAACGGGACATCTTTGCGCTGCGTAAAATATGCCTTCTACGTCTCCAACTGTGTTCAGCTCCTCACCCGCCACATTATGTTTGCTTCATTTCCTTTATTTACTGCGGATTGCATTCACACCTGCACCGAATCGTAGTCAAGTGCGATTCGAAGCGAAGCGAAACCCACGTTTTTGGGCGGAGTAAAATGCGGTTATTTGCTGCGCATTAGGATTCGAATGAGCCTTCACACCTGCCAAACGAAGCGCACTTTCTGACAATGCGCAGCAGGATTCGTTTTAATCGCAGCAAAGCTCTCTGGTATGAATGCGACCTAAAGGTGCATTTAGACGTGGATGGTTAGAGCGGCGCGATTACATACAAAGTCAATGCAAACGGGTGCATTCAGGTCTGAACGCACCTTAATGCAGACCCACCAACTGAACGTCAACCGTCTCTCTCTCCAGAGTTCCCCATTGACAGTCAGTTGGTTAAATGCACATCATTATATGATGTCCAACATTAACACTACTCACTACTTCCCAGAGCCTGGAGTGATGATTGATCTGCAATTGGATAGTTAGTTATTATAGGCCAAATGCAGATTGATTACATCCCACAGCCAAGAGGGAAGATAGGTCTGCGATTGGCCTAGTAGTGCATCAACTGGCTGACCAAGGCTATAACTTGAAGATTCTGTTTATTTGTTACTCACAGTAACTCATACAAGTACAAGCAGTGAAGTGTGTTGGTGTGACATTCTCCACAGGCACAGACTAATACAATGTAACATAGAGTGTACAGGAGAGAACAATCTAGCAATTGGGATATATAAAATGTACAGTAAATAGTATACAAAGATATAGAATAAAGACAGTCACCTTCAGGGTTGACGTCACGACTACCTAGTCGTTATGTCACCTCCTCCTTTTATAAGGCATCGTGCCAGAATCACTCGTTGTCGGATTATAAACTACAGTCAAGTCCGTATAAGAATATAAACCTAAGCCTTAACACTAAGCTTATCTTTTAACTTGTCCATCTTTAAACCCAACATCTCATCTACTCGGCAAGCCTTTAGTCAAGACTATACTCCTCTCGAAGCTAGGAGTTACACCTGGTCAGCACTTTGGCTCTTGTGACGGCTGAACATTCTCAACCCTTACAGTCACAGTATGCTCTGGTTTGAGCAAAAGGGGACTTTACCGATTGAAGCCGTTTGACCGACTCAATTGGAAGTTATGTTTTGTCAATGTTTAGCGCTCTGATGGCCTCTGGGGGAAAACAACTATTCCTCAGTCCCATTGTGCTGACCCCACAGGTGCTCGCCTGTGGGGAACATACCAAGGACGTGTGGTGTGTTCAGCCAAACCTCACCACCTTCTGCCGGGTTTTCAGGTGCTGGGATGAGCTATTCCCGTACCAGACGGCAATGGCCCCTGCCAGTGTATACGTGTGCTCTGAGTTGGTAGCTAGTAGAAGAAGGAATCATCTCAGCCGTCTGAGGCGATACAGGCAAATTGAATTGCCTAGTCCTCTTCTTTGCCATGAGTCTCTGTGCATTTTCATCACACAATGACTGACGTGAGTCAATGATCGAAGGCCATGTCCATTTCTAGGGCTGGCCAAAAATGCCAGATGCAAAATGTTAGCCTCCTTTTCTTTTTAGCGTGTTTGTACATGGTGTGCTGCTGCTGTTTGCTGTCACTTTAGGGGTGGCTCTGTTTGATCATGGTACTGCTACGTTGAACACGATGAGTCTGCCACCCCCCCCCCCCCACCCCCCCCTTTATGAGTCAGACTCCTGCTGGACGTCTCCTGTTTTACATAGAGGACAGGCATCTCATGAATAAGCATTAGCATATGCTAATGCCTAAAGGAAATAGTGTCGGATGGTGAGACACACATCGTTGCGTTCGGTGCTCAGCGTCGCCACGTCACAATTTAACATGGGTCCATTTGGGTCCATTTTGTACGCCCTCTGACTTCAATCATTTCACTGTGCAATAGCTAGCTAGAGGATGCTAGCGTATGGAGTTTGGCATCTGCATGCACAGTGAAATCCCCGTGTTGATGTTTCTATTTGCAACTCTGTGAGTGTTGAAGTGTGGCTACGCTTTAACACTTTCAGAGTTAATGTCGGTATAGCTTTTGGAGCGGGTTTCCGCTCCCCACCAGCGTGCCGCCCCTTTGTAACAGCCTGTGTTTATTTGTGAGCCGCTATTCAATATCCTACCTCTGCTGCTGTGTTCAAGGTTGATAAATGGGGCCCACTCTGCCTGTTCCTCAGCATCTCCGTCTCTCTCTGTTCCATTATACCTTCACTCAATCCCTCCTTCTGCCTCCTCCCTCCTCCTCTCTCCTCCCTCCATGGCTATACCCTCCCTCTCTGTCTATCTCCATCTGTCTTTATTGTCTCAATCTTCCTCCACCGTTCGCTCTTCTTGCTCATTTTGCTTCCCATTGATCTCCTTCTTGTTCCCTCTGTGTTCTCTCTCTCTCTCTCTCTCTCTACTGTATATCAGTATTGGTCATAACGAGGTCATAGGGATGTGCCGCGTGGGCAGTGACGCAGAAGGTCCCGGGAGAGATCACTGGGCAGCCATGCTGGCCAATCCACGCAAACCCATAGAGCAATGGTATCAGCTCCAGGAGGTAATGTGCATACAGTATGTGTGCTTAGTGATAATGTGCATACATAATGTACTCCGCCTGTTCTGTACTGTTCTTTTGTTCTGACTATTTAACCTTTTGAACCCTAGTGTGCCAATTCACAATATGCGAACATTTTAAAAATAGCTGATCTACAAGCTAAAAAGCTAAAATATGAGGCACGCCGGTCAACTGAAGTGTATAGGCTTCACTTTGTTACGCCACTTAGATTCACATTACTTGTCTTTTAGTGACATCAGCTTGTGACTAGACAGTATAATACCGTTAATGTATCCATTTACAACTCTGAGGTAAAGTAACCACATTTACCCTCCATTTGGTTGCGTTTGTACACTCTCAGAGTTAAATTAACACTCAGCTGTTTAGAGTGCATGTAGTGTTTGTCAATTAATGCAACCACAATGTGTTTTGCTGTCTAGGAGAAAGTGATCGGTACATCATACTCAAAGAGTGCCACAGCATCCTCCCCCAAGCCTAACATTGTGGTGGACAGCCCTCATTCCGATTAATACCGTAAGTCTCTCCCATTTGTTTCAGTGAGTCATTTACATTTACAAATTCAAACATTGTTCTAGCACATTGTTTAGTCTGTCAACACCCCATCCCATAAAATGACTGACGCATAATTGTCTGTCGTCTTATTTCGAGTATGATTTTGTTCTGTGAGAATATGACACGCATCCAACAATGCAAATTGGGTCATTTTAGCAGACGCTCATATCCATAGCGACTTACAAAATGAAAGGTCAGAGTAAATGCGTCGAACACTTTGTCAAACGATGGGCCCTGTAGGTGGTCACGGGATTTGAGTCCCCAGAGACAGAGAAGTAACTGGGACAACAGAGAAGCAACAAGCGAGCCAGTATACACAGTAAATAAAGGAGGTGTGGGGTCATTCAGGATTTTACTATGAAACATCTGTCCGTGACACAATTTTGTAATAAATCTCCTAGTTTAAATGGACCCTTATAGTACATTTGTACATTTTGGTCACATTTGTACACTGCCGTGTAGAAAGAAAACCGAACAGCTAGCTCACGTGTAGAGGCTGCAAGGCAGAAGCATCTGTATAATCTAGATGTTATGGGTTATGTAATTCTACACCCCACCCCCAACTTGCAGGGCTACATACCGTTCATATACCCCCCCGCCCCCTTCCCAACCACTGTAGTTTCTGTAGCTTAATCTGCCTGTTTTCCCTGATTCCCTGCTCTCCGTCTCTCCTCAGGTCATTATCATCTTCCCTGCGCCAGACTTTCCTTTCTTCCCTCTCATCTGTGAATAATTCTCTCCCATCAAAGAAAGAGAATGAGGAGGCACATCCAAGCGCTCGCACGGCTCCTCTCACTGTTAATGAATCCTCCAGGTCCCGTGCAGCAGATGGATGGGGAAAACACATCTATCACTGGCTACACTTTGAGCATCACACTACACATTTACAAACACACTTGACACAAAGGCTAGTATTGATATTGGTTGTACATTTGTGAATTAGAAAAAGAGCGCATGCGTGCGCATACAGTACAAACACACACACATGCACACGCACGCGCACACACACACACACACACACACACACACACACACACACACACACACACACACACACACACACACACACACACACACACACACACACACACACACACACACACACTTTGTATTATGTGTGTACCTGTGCTTCAGATTAGTGTAGTATTTCATCTAGGAGGAGTGTGATACATTTTCTTCCTCAGAAAAAAAGGAAAAAGAGAGCAACACATCATGTGGATTGGTCATCTCAAAACCGGACCAAAGGTTCATGCCATTGTACAGACTATAAAAGACGAAAAACGAAAAAACCCCGCCACATAATTTTTCTTTCTTTGCAAGCCGATACGGCATACTGTATGAGAAAACTCCCAATGTATTGCTGTGTTTTCAACAGGACAAAACATCCATTGTGGATTCTCCAGGACATTTTGGAATGCCTTGTTCAGGCTTAATATCCTCTGAAATCAGACTTATCTCGCTTATTTTGTATCTGTCTGGAGGAAAGACAATGAACCATTTAGTGGTGGCTAATGATGTCAGAGGAGGGAGAACATAGGATGGAACTATTGGCCTAAGCATGTTGCGCAACCTTGAAACGTGTCCCTCTTCCTCATCCTCTTTTGTCACCTTTCCTCATGGTGCTCGTCAATGTCAATTAGTTTTTATTTTTCTATTAATTTGTCTTTCGGGGTTTGTGTAATATATATATATATATAGTATATGAATATATATACTGTACATAATACAGTATATACACAACCATCAAGAGAGGAATTTATCCATACCAGTTTTTTACAATCCACAAAGGAAGAGACGGTACTGGGAGGTCTGGGAGATGTGGACTATTTGCGTGTCTGTGTGTGTGATAGAAATAGAATTCCCAGATTGTTGGCCAAACAGGCCGGACGTTTCCCAGTTGGACAACAGGGGACCAGTGTTTCACATGGACCAGCATCGTTCTGCGTGCACTTGCTGGAGAAGTATCCTGCAGGGAAGGATTTCACCATTATTTATATATTTTTTTCTTCTTCTTCTTTTATTTCCATTCCAAGGACATTTTTTTAGCTTGTTTTTCTTTTTCCTTCCAAAAAGTCATTTTCTAATTTCAAAAGAATATTTGTCTTCAGACCATCACGTCCTTGAACAGGGCGTTGACTTGAGAAGGACACACAACATTTGTGTTGCTTTTCTTTGTGTGTGTTTCCGTGTTTGTGGGTGTGTTTTGTATTTGTGGAGCATCTGTCTGTGTGTGTGTGTGTGTGTGTGTGTGTGTGTGTGTGTGTGTGTGTGTGTGTGTGTGTGTCATTGTGTGTGATGCGTTTCTGTACTCATGCCTCCCCCACTTCCTTTGCGTCCTTGTGACCCTCCCCCCCCCCCCCCCCCCCCCCCCAATCCTCTCCCCCTTCCTGCATCCACGGACTGAAACACTTGTCTTGGAACAAAAAAAAAAAGTCTGTCCTGTGTCTTAGAACAGCCATTGTTTTTCATGTGGTACTCATTGCACTAATAGTTGGGAAATGGGGGTTTTCACCCATATAAACAGTCTGTTTGTCTCTCATAGACAGTTAGGTTGTATTGTCTATGTTGTCTCCTAAATTGGCTGTCAACCATTTAAAAAATGTCCCCTCTATCCTTTGCCTGATGTAAGTAACTGTGTTGACTGTGTACTTTTCAGTAATTGTGTACGGTACTGTATGTATGAGGGAAAAAAAACACAGATGGTTCAGTGGGAAAAAAATAAGTCAGTATGTTTTCATTAATTATAAGAAAAAAACAACAAAAAAACAAAGCAAACATCTGAGGTACAAATTTGTTAACGCCTACAGAAGATGAAATTGTTAAATAGGCCCCACAAAAAGGAGACAGGGAGCTCTCAACGGAGTGGGGAAGAAAAAAAAAACTAAAAACAAAAACAAAACAGGAGAGTCTGCATATCCTGTGTGTGAGCCGATATAGAATTACAAGCCATGTCTATCACTGCTACTACTACTGTAACCCCAGAAATACACTAGTACAACACTTTCACTACAGCTACTTGTATTGCTATCGCTGCCATTTCCCCTCGTGCCCCCCCTACGCAAACACATTCCAAGAGGGATCTGGTTTCTATTCCACAATAGCTTCAGACCATGGATATACTGGGATTCAAGCAACGATGCCCGACTCACACTTCATCGTACAATGGCATTGCTCGCCGAAAAGAGCCAATCTATGAGTTTGTAGATCTGCTATTTTCAGCTGTTCTCACTGTCGTATGATGGAGTTTGAAATGAAGCATCACTGGTATGCTCGCCGGGTATACACAGAGGCAATACGTTCCATATCATTCCAATAAGCATTCCGTGTGGTTAGTCAGCTCAGAACTTATTGATCAGCTTGTAGAAGTAGATATGTCATTGATCCATTGGTCTATATAGGCCCTGTAACTGTCCCTCACACTGGCGGTGGTGGTAAACCTGTAGTACAACCACTTACTTCATTGTTTCTCTCTCATTATTTCTCTCTGTCTCCGTCTTGGTACCCTCTTGCTCCCTTGTTTCCATTTTCTGAAAACCTCTCTCTCTCTCTCTCTCTCTCCCTCCCCCTCTCTCTGTCTGTCTGATTATTGGTACTCCTACCTTAACTCCCCCCTCCAATCTATTTCTCTCCTCACCTCTCACTCTATATTTTCTCTACACAACCATATGCCCCTCCATCTTGCCCTCCTATCTGTGTATGACTCTCCTCTCTCTCTCTCTCTCTCTCTCTCTCTCTCTCTCTCTCTCCCTCCTTGTGTTAGTGCAGTTCTGAATGGTCTTGGGGGAAACGTGTTTGCATGCTTATATTAACATGAATGATGTCAACTTGATGCAATGAAAATTATATAAGTGATGCTTTAAGCAAAAATCTGACAATGAACTTGATACTAATACTACTAATGACAAAAATGGAGACATAGCAATTAATGTTAATCTCTGTGATCAAAACAAACAATGAGAAAACAACATTGTTTATGCTGTATATCTTCCTTGAATTGGCATTCTTGTTTTTAATTTTCAAGATCGATTTTTTTATATATATCATTTATTTAAGAGGTTTACTTTTTTATGGGTTTAAAGCTGCGAATTTGAACACGAGTGAGGCATTCAGTCAGGGTGACTGTTTCAGTCAGGACAACAATACCAGACAGGAGGATATAGGTGAATGTTTAAACGGTGTGGCTGAAGCAATGATAAAGAAAATAAAGGATATTGTATCATCCAGCCTCACTCTTGTCTGTCTCTTTAAACTACCGGTACTCTACATTGTCGGAAATTGCATCACCTGACTTGGTGTGTCTGTGGAAAACAGGAGCCGGCCAGGCCTGCTGCACCTTATATCAAAGGCATCTTATGATTAGAACACACATTTGACCTGGGGAAGCCTTCCACAACTCACTCTACCCTGGATAGACGACGCCTCAGCACGTTTTGTTTTGAATCCATGGATTAAAAATGTCTGTCTCTGCCCTCCTCTCTCTGCTGTGCATTAAGTCATGTGTAATTATTCTGCCACTTTATCATGAATTCTTTATCATGGCCGCATTTTACCGAAATGCAAAGTGGAGCATTCCCCACCCCCCGACACACACACACACACACACACACACACACACACACACACACACACACACACACACACACACCCTCACACACACACACACACACACACACACACACACACACACACACACACACACACACACACACACCTCTGCACTCCTACTATGTCATGCCATGTTATGTTGTAATAGTCATATTTGTCACATGGTTATTATCCTCTGTTAGAGGGAACATTGCTGGGTGTTGGGTGAATGCCTGCTATCAGAGAAAGAGAGAGAGAGAGAGAGAGCAGGAGGGCTTGTGCACATAGACAGCAGTGGGCAAGGCTAGAGAGAAGGAGAGGATTAAAAGAAATGAAGGAAGATGATGCGAGGAATTTGAGGAGGAGGACAGGAATGAGAGCACATAGGAAATGCTATGTGCATGCAGCGTGTGCGAATGTGAGCGGGGTGGATGGGGAGGTGAGGTGGAGGGAGGCTGTGTCCGCATATAGACACACTCATCGTAGGGCCACCTATACACAACACTCCACGACGGCGTCAACCTGCTCCAGCGGCAAAGGCAGCGTGTGATGTGCACACATGTGCATATGCATGTGCAATCTCTCTCTCTCACACACACACACACACACAGGTCAGACAGACAGACAGACAGACAGACACACAAGCACACACACACACACACACACACACACACACACACACACACACACACACACACACACACACACACACAGAGAGACAGACGCACACACACACACACACACACACACACACACACACAGACAGACAGACAGACAGACAGACAGACAGACAGACAGACAGACAGACAGACAGACAGACAGACAGACAGACAGACAGACAGACAGACCAGGCATATGAGGATATGGACCACTGAAGAGAGAGAGATGGAGGGAGAGAGACAAGTAGCGAGAGTGAAAGATAGAAAGAGAAATGGGAGGAGGGGCTGGGGGGGGGCTGCTGTCTCCATGGCAACATTCCCGCCGTGCAAAAAAAAAAAATCATTTAGTCGGAAAGACATTTCACTCAGTTCAGTGAGCTGAAAGAGGCGGGCGGTGTGTGTGTGTGGAGTGGGGGGGTAGATGTGGGGGAGGTACTGTGTGTGTGTGTGTGTGTGTGTGTGTGTGTGTGTGTGTGTGTAACACAGATCGGTTTGTGTCGCACTGGACAAACCTATTTCACAAGTAGTTGACAGGGATACATTATAGCCTCACCACTGATATATCTGGTTATTATACAGGATGATAATGCATTCTGTTAAGCCATTGAAAATTAATGCTCATTGTTTTCGGTGAGAGTTTGGTGGCAAGACCATCGGTATGAAGTAGACCTATACATGCACACAGTGAGCCACAGTAAATCTCAGTTTATGTAACACCTCAACATTAACGTTATTACTTAATTACTTACTCCTCTTCATGGCCTCTATGGTAAATTATGGCTTCAATGAGCCCTCTTTATCACATCGGTCCTTGGCAGCATGTTGTGCCTCTCATCATGATTGGTTCGTCTATAGTGCAGCTCCTCTTTCACAGTGCTTTGCCAGCTGGATTTGCACCTCCTGGCTTTTCTTTTCTTTTGCCTGGTGGTGTCCATCTCAATTCAACTTTCTGGATCAGGGCCCGCTCCTCCTCTCTCAGCACATGGCCCTGCAATCTCATATGTCTCTGTGCAATGTGTGTGGTGATGTTCCAGCTACTCCGGTTACATCCACCTACATCTTTGTCTTAAAGATGTATTGCTTGGACTTCCAGATGGAACAGAGTTGGTAAACACGGGACTGTTCCAACCTTCCCACAATCACACACACCAAGTCAGGTCTGCCGACTCTCTTCCCATTTTCCACTGCAGTCTGGATACTCACTTCTTCAGACTCCACTTCACACCCTAGCACTTCTTATTTCGTTGTATCAGTACTGGTTTATTGCTAGTGTAATCCAGATGTATGTTGGTTACTTGTTCACATATGCTATGGCACATATGGCAGCGATAGCAATAAAGTAGCTGTAGTTAAAAGTGTTGTATTTCCGGAGCTAAAGTAGTAGTGTAGTAGCAGTGATAGACTGCATTATTTACTGGCCTACATTACTAGACTGCATTACTAGTCGACATTATTTAGATCTATGTACTTTATGCTGTTTGCCTGTCCACCGATATTTGGGTAGTATATGTTTATGTATATATTTAATGTGTAGCACCCCATTTAATGTGTAGCACCCCAGCACCCATCCTCAAGGATGGGTGCTGTGGTGGTGGTGTTTACACACACTTGAGTTTTGGAATGGTTCATGCTGTGTGGCAAAATGAATGGGCCTGTCAGTTTTAGCCTGTAGGACGTCAGTGTGATGGGTGGTAAGGATATGATAGGATAAGATTGTAGTAGGCAAATCATAGTCTGCATCTCCCAGTCCAAGGTCCACTGGATGCCGCTGGGATTGTCTGCTGTGGATTTGGTTGTGATCCTGTTACGGTGTCAAAATGTCACGACTCACAACCAGTGGAATAGTGTTCAAACACTAATTTATTAATTGAAATGCAGAACAAAGGCAGGCTCACAAAAAAGGCAGAGGATAAGCAATCCCAAAAATGCACACACAAAAATAGGTACGAGCAAATTACCAGAGGTATTCAAGGCAGGGTCCAGAGGAACAGAGACACAGGCAAGAGCTCCAGGGTAGACATCATAACAACAATGTATGAACTGACAAAGTGTGAGTGCAATGAGTCCAGTTATATATGGGGCAGGCTGATTGTCAAAGTGTTCACAGGTGGGATGACGAGGGGGTTGGAGACAGGTGAGTGAACTGACTGTGTGAGTGGAAGGGAAAGTGGGAATGGCCAGGTCTGACATGTTCTGTGGAGAGACAGATCCTAACAGTACCCCCCCTCAAGGGACGGATACCAGACGTCCAACAACCTTGATGAGGGACAAGCAGGGCGGGTGGAGGGGGCCTGGAGGAGGGAAACTGAGGCAGAGCAAAGGGGATCTTCAGGTGGGCGGCCAGGAAGCTGGGGCGAGGGAGATGAGTCGACATCTGGTGGACGACCTGGGCGCTGAGACGAGGGAGACGCGTCGACATCTGGTGGACGACCAGGGCGCTGAGACGAGAGAGACGTGTCGACATCTGGTGGACGACCAGGGCGCTGAGACGAGAGAGACGTGTCGACATCTGGTGGACGACCAGGGCGCTGAGACGAGAGAGACGTGTCGACATCTGGTGGACGACCAGGGCGCTGAGACGAGGGAGACGTGTCGACATCTGGTGGACGACCAGGGCGCTGAGACGAGAGAGACGTGTCGACATCTGGTGGACGACCAGGGCGCTGAGACGAGAGAGACGTGTCGACATCTGGTGGACGACCAGGGCGCTGAGACGAGAGAGACGTGTCGACATCTGGTGGACGACCAGGGCGCTGAGACGAGGGAGACGTGTCGACATCTGGTGGACGACCAGGGCGCTGAGACGAGGGAGACGTGTCGACATCTGGTGGACGACCAGGGCGCTGAGACGAGAGAGACGTGTCGACATCTGGTGGACGACCAGGGCGCTGAGACGAGAGAGACGTGTCGACATCTGGTGGACGACCAGGGCGCTGAGACGAGGGAGACGTGTCGACATCTGGTGGACGACCAGGGCGCTGAGACGAGGGAGACGTGTCGACATCTGGGGGACGACCAGGGCGCTGAGACGAGGAGACGTCTGCAGGATGGCCAGGAGGCAGAGCGGTGGCGTCGTCAGGAGGGCGACCTGGAGGCCGAGACAGGCCAGCGGAGACGCCATCAGGAGGACGGCCTGGAGGCAGAGACAGGCCAGCGGAGGAGTCATCAGGAGGACGGCCTGGAGGCCGAGACGGGGCAGCGGAGGAGTCATCAGGAGGACGGCCTGGAGGCCGAGTCGAGGCAGAGGACTGTGTAAGCGGCGCCGGGGATGCTGCAGACATAGCCGAGACCAAGGACGCTGCAGGCTGAGGCGAAGCCAGGGATGCTGCAGACGGAGCCGAGGCCAGGGATGCTGCAGACTGAGCCGAGGCCATGGACGCTGCAGGCTGAGGCGACGCCAGGGATGCTGCAGGCTCGGAAGGCGACGCCGGAGGTGCTGTAGGCAGAGGCGAGGCCGGAGGTGCTGCAGTCAGAGGCGAGGCCGGAGCTGCTGCAGGCAGAGGTGACGCCACGGGAGAAGCTGCAGGCTCTGGAGCCGGAGCTGCAGGCGTCAGGGCTGCAGACAGAGCTGCAGGCTCAGGAGGCAGGGCTGCAGGCGGAGCTGCAGACTCAGGAGACATGGAGGATGCTGCATATCCAGGAGAAACGGATGCTGCACACCCAGGAGAAACGGATGCTGCACACCCAGGAGAAACGGATGCTGCACACCCAGGAGAAACGGATGCTGCACACCCAGGAGATGAGGATGCTGCAGACGGGACCCCAGCTACACACCCAGGAGATGAGGATGCTGCAGACGGGACCCCAGCTGCACACCCAGGAGATGAGGATGCTGCAGATTCTGGAGACTGAACCCCAGAGGACTCTGCACACCCCGGAGACAAGGAGGATGCTGCAGACTCTGGACAGATAGAGCCGGCAGCCAGCAGCTGACGGAAGCAGCCGAACAAAAAGCCCAGGGCCAGAGCTTCCACAACCTCGGTCTGAAACCGATCACCATTGGAGATGACTGACAAGGGCTCTGGCAGGTCACTGGCTGATAGGGCTGTCGAGGGTGCAGAGGGCGCAGGCAGGACATCTAAGGAGGTGGCTGGCAAGGGCTCTGGCAGGTCGGCAGTAGATATCACCGGTGAGGGTGCAGAGGGCACAGGCGGGTCACCAATGGAGACAGCAGGCTGGACGGGCTGGTGGATGCTGGGCAACACGTTGCTCTGGATGCCGGGCAGCGGGGTGCCGGGCAGGGGAGTGCTGGGCAGGCTGGGCGGCGGAGAGCTGGGCAGACTGGGCCTTGGAGAACTGGACGGTGGAGAGCTGGGCAGGCTGGGCAGAAGAGGTTCCTGGTGGTGTCGGCGGCCACGCCTTCTCCTAGCACGCCCACGGTTCCCCACCCTGTCAGGACAGGCGGGCCGGATGGGCTTGGTGGCTGGGAGACCCAGGGAGACACCCCCCCGCCTGTTGACACAACGGGGACCCCCCCCGAGCCAGACGGGTGCCATAAAAGGGGCTTTGCGCATGGAGTTGTTCTGAACAGACAGGACTTTCCTCATCGCAGAAAAAACAGGGGAAATAATCCATATCCTTCTGCCGGTTAGCATCAGGGTTTTGAACATGACGTGGATCAGAAAATGATTCAATTTTTGCCTGTCTGTAAAAATAGGTAGGCAAGTCAACATATTGAACATTCTGCTGATCGGAAACAGGGTTGGTGGGCTGCAGGCTCACCACTCCAAGCCTTACAGATCGGGGTGCTGGCTGGGAAGCACTAGGCAATGAGCTGGTGTCTAAAAAGCCTTTAAGCTTCCCCTGCACTACATCCAGGTGGGGAACAAAATGGCTGACCCAGGGCCTCTCCTTGAACCACTGCTGCTGAATAGATATTTCCACATGGATCGGAGCACGCAGTTTAGGGGTAGAGACCATGAAACGATCAACCAAAATGTCAAAGTCCACCACCTTTTGGTGAAAAAGCCTTAACTCTGCTGGGTTCATTTTGGTCAGTTCATTCTGTTACGGTGTCAAAATGTTCTGAACCCAAAATGCAGAGTCAAAATGTTCAAACACTAATTTATTAATTGAAATGCAGAACAAAGGCAGGCTCACAAAAAAGGCAGAGGATAAGCAATCCCAAAAATGCACACACAAAAATAGGTACGAGCAAATTACCAGAGGTATTCAAGGCAGGGTCCAGAGGAACAGAGACACAGGCAAGAGCTCCAGGGTAGACATCATAACAACAATGTATGAACTGACAAAGTGTGAGTGCAATGAGTCCAGTTATATATGGGGCAGGCTGATTGTCAAAGTGTTCACAGGTGGGATGACGAGGGGGTTGGAGACAGGTGAGTGAACTGACTGTGTGAGTGGAAGGGAAAGTGGGAATGGCCAGGTCTGACATGTTCTGTGGAGAGACAGATCCTAACAGATCCAGGCAATTCAGAAGCAACATCTAATGAGCTGAAGCAACTATTGCGTTCCAACTTAACTTCCACCACACTCCATATTTTTCGTCGTGGGACTGCCTTTATCAATTTGCGCTTGATGGTGACAATGCTTAGGTTGTGGTCATTATAGGTATCTCGTATCGGCATCACTGAATGCTCAAACATTTTGTCGTGACAGACCTGCTGCCATTGATGATGATGTGGTCTATTTGGTTGATAGTCCTACACCATGATTTGACATGTGGGCGTATGGAAGTTTGCTGTGTGGGAAGATGGTTACACCAATCACCATGCTATTGATGTCACTCACCACCAGATGATGCTTTGGGTAGAAACTGCTATTTGTAGGCTACCATAGCTGTTCATATCAGTCATGTGTGGGAGTTCCGATGGCCTGAATGGAGGATGACAGATCCATCATTCAGCACTTGACATCCAGAAACACTCCAGTGACTTTCACTTTTCCCCAGGATTTCCAGGTGGTATCTCTTCATCTCACTGAGGGTTTGCGACATGAGGGTTTGCTTTCATCCTGAGTGGAGTGACCATTCTGCCACTCAAATAGTGTGGGTGGTCACTGGTTATGTTTAGCTATGGACTTTGATGTATACTTGATTGATGTGCTAGAGTCTTGATAGTGATAGTTTCTGCAACAGTAAAACATATTTATGGGGTGGCATATTGTTAGCACCTATAACCCAGGGCCGGATCTACCATAATTATGGGCACTTTGGGCACGTGCCCAGGGGCACGTGCCAATCCAAATGAAATAAATGGTGTCTAAAAAGATTAGTGTTTTATTGTTGGTGAGAAGGCAGCTTAAAAGTGCAATTGTGTGTAAAGCAGCAACAATGCGCTAGATTGGCTGTTGTTCAAGGTGGGTGGGGCCACTGGGAAATACACTGGCGAATTATCTTACCCATACCCTTATTTGCTTACAGTCTGGGTAAAATAATTATGCGTTTGTTACTGCCTGGCTGTCACTCTGGGGCGGGGTAGGCGACCGGGAATGTGAAGGGGGGCCCTTTGAGCTTCAGTGCCCAGGGGCCCTCAGAGGTGTTAATCCGGCCCTGTCCTAACCCCAAAAAACCTGAAGGTGACTTTCATATGGCCCACAGCTAAAAATGGTTGGTTAAATCTGCCAGGAGCTTCTCCCAGGATATAGTAGTGATCTGGGTCCCTCCACAGCACATGCAGGGAGAATGCACAATCCACATTATGCCCACGGAATTTTACACATAAACGGTCCCCGCTTTGATCCCCAGCTCCTCCTTGCTTTGTGCATTAGTGTCCTTGAGTGTCTGTTCCAGGTTTATTTGACATTTATTTAGAGGATAAGCCCCTTGAGATGCTTCATCTGAGAGAGATGAGCCTCAGAGGAGCAGGTGCCATGATTGTCTCTGTTAGTGTCAGTGTGCAAATGTGTGAGTGAATGGGTGACTGAAAAACATTGTGAAGTGCTGTGGATATCGTCACTATAGAAATGCAAACCGTGTCCTATATGTATACATAGGAATCTGTCTATACTGTTCTGCTTTTTCCAGATAAAATTAATATTATTAAAAAAAGAAAGAAATGCAAACCATTTACCATTTGTCATTGCAGGCATAAAACAAAATTGTTTGGCAACTCAAAGTACAGCAGTATTAGAGAACAAGAAAAAAACAAGATAAGTAAACAAGATAAATATGATGCGGTAAAATCCTCTATCCATATAAATAAAGGCAAGGCGCTTTGGTAAGGCAGGCAAACAGTACAGTGCAATTAAAGGGTGCACTATATTGCACAACAAATTAGGCAGTTAAAAATAAGACTTCACATAGTAAACATTCAGTCTCTCTTGCTATCATGTGCTTAGATCCTTGCCTTTTAAATAGCTATTGGCTGGGTACGATGCTAAATTGGTAAATACATTTTACTTAAACCTTGGCATTCCAATGTGGTTTTACTCTGAGAAAGACAAAATGTACCGTAATTTAAGAAAGAAAAATAAATGTAACAGTTGCTTAAATCCCTGAAAGGCAAATTAAACTGACCAGCCGTCTGTATGTGTAATATACACATTGCTTAATTGTCTCTGGAACAAACTCAGAGAAAACTGCAGGTCTGCTACAACTCTCAATTATTTATTATTATTGTGTCATTTTCTTCTGCACTGTAATTTCATTATGTTTTTTGTTTTGTTTTTTCTTATTGTATTGTTTCTAATAATGTGTTCCTTTTGCACTCTCTTATTAAAGGGGAATTTCTTCCCAACTGTTTTTTTACGAAATCATGTTGATAATATGTATATTTACCAAAAGATATATATTAAAAGAAATTAACATAACGGTATATAAAAGGTAAAATTCAGTATGGAACACTCGGCATGTTTTTTTTTCTTTTTTCCGACGAATGGATATACGTGTCTTATATACGGTAAGAAAACAGCTTGTGCGCAACTCCCCTTTAATGCTCTGTGCCTTAATGTCTCAATGCTTAATGTTTTATATGCAGAGGGAAAAAATAGTAATACAAAGGGGGGAGAAAAAACAATCAGAATGTTCTCTGTGCCTGTAACAAGTCGATTCATATAGTACAACGCAAGTTCCTGAGTGTCAAGAGTTAAACTGAAACTTGCAATATATTCCTGGCCATAAATGGTAATCCCATTTTTTTTGCTATATTTGAATATTCACTCTCCACTACTCCGCTACTGTGCGCATGTGTGCTATACGTTGTGCCTGACTAAAGACGAAATACCCATGGGACTGGCTGAGAGAGCAGGGTACCATCACAGTATTCCAAATGCAGTGTTGTTCTGGTAACCCATTTGTGGATGTCAGTGTATCAGTGTGCTGGTTGTTGTGATTACCTGTTGTGAGCAGACCATCTGGCTCTCAGTATCCCCATCTGGGCACATGCTTGGGAGACCAATTGTCTTTACCACCTGGACCCCCGCTCAGACAGGTCGAAAGGAAGAACCGACCACATTTCCCCATTCATATCGCATTAGCTCATTCTCTGGGAAAGGAGAAAAACAAGACATCACTACGTGTATTCGTACAACAAACAAAAAGAACATACTGTCTGGAATTGCTTTTCAGAATACACTCTGTAGTTCTTGAGAGCACACCTTCTATAATTGCTTGGGAACTGCCTTTTCTGTGTGTTTTTGAAGTTCACACGCAACACAACCCTTTAAGCAAATGGGGATGCCTAGATGCATGCACACACATACTCTCATTTGCATACAATGCATCAGTCAACACACAGGCACAACACCGTTTCAATTTAATTTAGCCACAGTATTTGACTCCAAATGAAAGAGGCCGGTGTGAGATTAATGGCTGGATCTTGTATTGGGTTTGACTTCTGAGATATTTTTTCAGATGTATCTTTCTGACGCACTGACGCACTGACGCACGCACACGCACACGCACACACACACACACACACACACACACACACACACACACACACACACACACACACACACACACACACACACACACACACACACACACACACACACACACACACACACACACACACACACACACACACTATTTGGGTTAAATTGATTCAGAGCATTGCTTCTGTGGGACTCAGGTTTTGGGTCTGAAGCCCCTCGCTGAGCACTGTGTGGCTGGCTGGCGCTGCCACCGGGGAATAGAGGCTATTGTTGGACCGCAGAAACACAGCACTGTTGTGTTCAGACCGCCAGTTAAGATGCTGGCTTATTATGCTGATTTGACAGCAGGTTAGCTTGCTGATGGCTGCCCTGGTAATTACGCTCATGTAGTTCAGTGTAAAGGGGTTTGGAGAATTGGAGGAGAGGGACTCCTCCTGGAGAGAAAGGTCATACAATAAATGAACAGGAGTGTTAGACATAGCCTACTAAGTACTAACAGTCACTAACATTAGTCCGACAACGCTGTCACTTCTGACATGCGTGGCCGGTTACAACTATCAAATCAGTGTCCGGTTAAAACTCACGCGTGGCTCCCGACATGCGTGGCGGGTTAAAACTAACTAGTGGCAGGTTAAAACTAACCTGTGTTTCCCGACATGCTTAGCAGGTTAAAAAAAAAAACACATGAACCCGAAACTATAGGATTTGGCTATCTGTCATTTGGTCGAGAATGAATTTACTATAGCATAGAGATAACAGTGGAACAGAACTGAGATCAAAATAACCATTCTTGGCCCGGGCCGGCCTAGCGGTCTGAGCACCTAGGCTAGTAATCGAGCCTGACAGCAGGTCGCGGGATCAAGTCCCCCGATCCCGACAACCCTTTCTGCGTGTCTCCCCCCCCCCATCTCTCTCCCCGTTTCCTGTCAACCTACTGTACAGTATATCTTAGTCATTCCACGAAACCGGTATGATTAGCGGTCCCTCTGACCTGTATTTTATACACCAAAATCTATTTTTAAAAGCTTTTTATCATCAATTAAAATCTTCTCTTTGATATTGTGTAAAGATTACATACATTTTATCTTCATATCAGAAATTAACTTGCTTTCTTTCAGTAGACACACCCTATTTTGTAAAAAATAGGGTGTGAAAATGTGTGTAAAAATTTATAAAAATCCATAAATTATGCCCTTCACATATAAATCTACCGTATCTGTGCTTTATTGCTGGTCAAGTTTAGTTTTTAAATAAATAGATGATTAATCATTTAACGGGGGCACGGTGGCACAGTTGGCAGTGCTGTCGCCTCACAGCTAGAAGGTCCTGGGTTCGATTCCCGCTGGGGACACTGTGGGCGCTGGGGGCGTGTGCGGGGTTGGCGAAAGGGCCTTTCTGTGTGGAGTTTGCATGTTCACCCTGTGTCCCTACTCCCTAGGGTAGGTACTAGGTACCTTCACAAAAAACATGCAGTAATCCTGGTCTCTAAACTACCTCCCGCTGGGCGCTGGCCAGCCGGGGCGCCTGATGGAGGGGAAAGGAACTGGTCGGAATAACCTGTTCCTTCCACACGCTACGTCCGGCCGGTGAAACTCTCCCCCGTCAGGTGAAAAGAAGCAGCTTGGACTCCTCATGCATAGAAGGAAGCATGAGGTCAGTCCGCTGCATGGATGCACCTGGGACGTATCCTCAGGGATGTATCCCAAGGTCATCTGGGTTTCAACATCATATCCCTCACTCAGGTGACCCAGCCGGGGTGATCAAGTCCTGACTTACTGTTACTGTACGTCCCAGCCAGGGTAACAAGATGACTCGCCCCGTTTCTGTTTTCCTCCCAGAATTTTCCCCAGTGAGGGGTGGGAGAGGCTGGACAGCAGACGGCTGGACTTTGAATTTCTCTAACTATAAACTTTCATGACAGCAGACAGCTTAAGTACAAATATAATTTAGGAAAAGCTACTACATTTATCTGACGAGGTACCATTTGAGTGTGCAAAACCTTACATATACTAAATAATACTAAATTGTTTATAGGGTCAATATAAGTAAAATAATATAGCCTTTCTACAGGAGTATCTTTTTATATTTTTCCAAAAAGAATACAAACAGCCAATAGCATATTACAAAGTTATCCCCCTCACTGATGACAATTCCGGGAGGAAAAACAGGCAAGCACCGGGGCGAGTCATCCGGTATTACGTCCCAGTAGCTACCCTCGATCAGTCCCATTAGGGAAAGACCAGGTCAAAACGCTCCGGAAACTCTGCCGGGACTGGGAGGTAGATCAATCTGGCGTGTGAAAAGACTATAGGCTATGTGGGTTGACTCCTGTCCGGGCCCCTCCTACATCTCACCAGGTCCACTCCTGCTCTCACCAGGGCCAGGACCTGTGCGTTGCACCCAAGGGGCCAGCTATGCACTCCAATGTTGAAGCGCTGGGACCTAGTGGTAAGAGGAAGGTCTGCAGGCGGACCCGTGGATTCTTGACGAGGAAACCCCGTGCAACCGAGCGCCCAATGTTAAAGCCCAGCTGCACTTCCGCATTTCCGGACTTCCGGACACCAAGATTTGGTGCCCAAATGCTGAATCAGCGAAAAAATTCGGAAATAGACGGTACTTCCGGCAGCCTTCTGGGTGCTTCAAAACGCCACTGAGCAACTTCCACTGACATGAATAGCGGAGGGGGCGGAGCTTCGCGCCAGTTTAGTCTCTATCGTTTTAATACTCTATGGTTGCACCAGACTCCCAGCACAAGACACTTCATTCAGGAGTGGTGGATTCTTGAGCCGCAATGGTTCTGCAGGCTCCACCTGGGCAACGGTGGTGCTGCAGGCTCCGCTTGAGGCTTGAATGGCCCTCCTAAAGGCCTCACCGTGGCTTTGTTGGGCTTCCTCCTCACAGAAGACACAGGCTGGAGCGCCAACCCATACTGCTCCCAAAATAATCGTGGAATCACTCATCTATCAGTAAAGGCAAAAAGCCCAAAATATATATTGAACCCCCAACAACTGGAACCAGTTTAGAGGCAGCGGTGGCCGAACGGTTTGCAGAGCGGTCTTGATATCGGAAGGTCGCTAGTTCGTATCCCCGGACCGGCATGTTAAAATTACCACCGCTGAAGTGCCCTTGGACAAGGCATTGAACCTCTACCATGAAATGTTCTATGAGCAGGGCCTGGCTGTAAACAAGTTCTTGAGCTTAGTACCATAGTAAACATAGTACCTTTCCTTTCCTAACCTCAAGGACCCATGGTGTAGTAGTGCTCCCCAGACCCAAAATTCATGATAACGGTTTCTACAGACCATAATATATAACCCCATCTCAGCCATGATACACTGATGCACTGTAGATATGTGCTGACATCTGCTGGACATCTGCAAAAACACTGACACTATGATTGGAAATTGTAGTAGAGCACTGGGATAAACCAAAAGTTTCAAATATTTGGTTCCAATTGACAACCTACAACTCAATATAACAATATGTTAATTCAAAGCTTACAATTCTGTCAATGTTTCACAATTAAATCAAATCCAATATTTGCTCGACTTTCGATTGGCCAGGCTGCGGTGGATAATGGATAGGCGAAGGAGACACTATCGATAGCAGAACGTTATGCTCCATCCGCCTTCATTTCAGTCACAACACAACAGTTTATTTAGCTACGCGGTGGCGTTTGCTGGATTTACACTGGGACTTAACGGGTTACGCGATTTGGGAGCCGTATGCAACAAGGTGAGAGACAATAATTGTGGTGGCTATTTATTTATTTTATTACGAGCTATGCCTGATCATGTTAGCCACTAATGCTAAGTCCAATTATTTGTAATCATGTTAGCCACTGACTAGTAACGCTAACTTGAATTGTAAATGCTGACTTCTCAATCTCAAGCTATTCGGGCTAAAACCAGAGAATGATTGCAACCGATGCATTCATTAAACTGATAATAGGGGTAACATATTAGTTGGATTGGAACGAGTGTATTGTTGGCTAGTATAGTAAGATCACAGATTAAGGCAGCTCAGATGAGGACAATGGGTACAGGTCCACCCGTCGAGGCACCTAAACATTGTGGGGCAAATGTATGCTTTCGAAAATGGTCGGGAAATAATGTAATTAAAGTACCGGTATACATGATTTTAACTAGCCCCATATGTGCCCTCTCCCTACGCTCATTCTGTAGCTCTGAGTGTAGTGCTGAGGGAACATACTGGGGCTAGATTTTAACATGCACGGCACTGATTGTAGCGTTCAACTTCTTGTTTATTTATCCCACAAATGGCTGGCTACAACAGGTTTTGTAGCAATTTGTATCCGCAATTTGCAACAGTAGATTTGTTTCATTTTATAATGGGTTGAATCTAGAGTTGCAAGTTTGCAACACCAGACATTGATTGACATCCAAAGTTTCAAACAGAAAAGTCCGATCTGATTGTATTAAACGACTTTAAACTCACCAACATTGAAAGCTTGGATTCAATCTGCAAAGTACTTGGTTCATACAAATCCACCGTAGACATGGTATGAGCTACTTTCTGCTAAGAAATTCTGCCAGATGATAATTGGGAGTTTGGAAGCCTCGTCGGAAGTCACTCAAATGACTCCGCACATAATGCTAGGAAGCAGCAGCACGTTGCATTTCCAACACAAAGAATGATCACCTGCACATAATTTCTTGACAGGAAGTAGAGCTGTATGTCTACGGTGGATTTTTATGAAACAAACACTTTGCAGTTTGAAAGATGATAATTCAATGTGTCAATGGCTGGTGACTGCAACTCTAGATTCATTCAACCTATAACAATTCTAGTGTTACAAATTACGACTATAGAAATTTGTAGCATTTGTAATATAAATGTAATTAAACAAAAAATAGATTATTATAGTATTTGGCCCGTCATTTGTAAAATAAATGTAGTTCTAATCTAAAAAATGAATCAAATCGATAGCAATCAATCAAAAACAATGGTGGCCAGCTAGTGCTGCACGATTCTTGCTGAAATGTGAATCTCGGTTTTCCTCCACAAGAATTGAGATCACGATTCTCATTTCTTCGAATGAACATATTTATTGTCTTTAGTCTTTAGTTGTTACTACATTAAAAATGTGGCACCTGGAGCCAACTACTGTGTCTTTAAACTGGCAACATCAAAGCTCTCTTGTAGCAAAAACATAAGAATAACTAAAATGAATTGGACAGCCAACTAACTAGTGCGATTCTCGCTTGATTAATTGTGCAGCACTAGTGCCCACTGTTCTCGGGCCCACTGTTCCGGTTACCAGGACAATCACCTGGAATACTTGAATCGACGCTCCTTATTACTGCAGCTCTTGTTTCGGAAATTCAACCCAACCCTGCTACGAGCTCTGTCTCTTGAAATGAGAGACGTATAGCCCTGGTCCAAGGCTTACAGCGAGCCTCTCTCTGACGCCTTGTGGAAGTACCTTCCACAGCCCTCTGGTCATATTTCCACTCCCGTGCGCTGTTTTTCTAATACCTGCAATTTGCAAATAAACAAAACGACGAAACCACTCACCGAAACAAAGCCTGCTAGACCTTGGTAAAAGTCTATTCTCGAACCTGGGAAGCGTCTCAGGTCCCCAGTTTCTCTCTAAAATGCACTTTGTGCCATTTTAATAACGCAATGTACCTGAATTTAAGGACGGTAACGCTATCCTACACTCGCGAACCGCCAAGATCACATTACTGGCGGTTCGCGAGTGTAGGATAACGTTACGCAGTTACATTCAGGGTACATTGCGTTATTAAAATGGCACAAAGTGCATTTTAGAGAGAAACTGGGGACCTGAGACGCTTCCCAGGTTCGAGAATAGACTTTTACCAAGGTCTAGCAGGCTTTGTTTCGGTGAGTGGTTTCGTCGTTTTGTTTATTTGCTGGTATTAGAAAAACAGCACACGGGAGTGGAAATATGACCAGAGGGCTGTGGAAGGTACTTCCACAAGGCGTCAGAGAGAGGCTCGCTGTAAGCCTTGGACCAGGGCTAAGAGACGTACAGCGTCATGTTAAAAGTGCATATTTCATTGTGCCTCCTCCATCAACACAATGCCACATGGACCTGTTGCTGTTGTACATTCAGTTACATTTGTTGTACACTCACTCTCCGAGTTATAAATGAATAAAATAACACTTGAGGATTTTAACTGTGTGCTCCTCTTATAAAGAGACAATCTTTTCATTGCGACTGAGTAGCTATTGTCCACGTCTTCAAACTAATTTAACAAGGATGTTTCTCAAAAATGATATGCCTCCCTTCTCTGTCTAGACTGATGGTGGTGGCGGGTGCTGCACTCATGGAGCCATCAATCAAGTCTGGAGCCAACCAGGTAGCTGATGTAGTGTTTGTGATCGAAGGGACGGCAAACCTCGGCCCCTACTTTGAATCTCTTCGAAAGAATTACATTTTGCCCGCTATTGAGTAAGTGTGCATGGATCATCTCTGGATTTTGGTGATTTATACTACTGAGTTATATTTAATTGGTGCCTGTGTCTCGAAACAACTGATCTTAAAGCTTACAATGTGTAGCAGCGGTCCATTGTTGTGAGCTTACAGATCTGCTATTTTCACGTGGGAGACATGATGCGCAACACAGTATCTGTGTTCATTTTTATTTCGTTTTAGTCATAGTGTTTTGAATAAGATTTCATTTAGTTTTAGTAATATTTTAGTCATCTGAAAATTTGAGTCATCTGAAAAACGTATTTTGGCAGACCTTGATGGCGGCATAATGGCTGATTTTATACTTTGTTGCATGCTGAAAATAGCCGATCTACAAGCTCACAACATGTCTCAGCAATAAAATTAGTTTAACATGTCTTGTAGTTCTGTGGGTTCTTTTCTGCCCTTGCCCCTCCTTAGCATTTTAGTCTAGGTTTTATTTATTGACAATTGTCAATATATTTAGTATTTTTAGTCAACCAAATTAACACTGCAAAGTATGCATCAGTTTTTATTAGGGCTGTCAATCGATTAAAATATTTAATCTGATTAATCGCATGATTGTCCATAGTTAACTGTGATTAATCGCAAATTAATCGCATATTTTGTATACGTTCTAAATATACCTTAAATCAGTGGTTTTCAAGATTTTTCATATCAAGGCCCATTATTGTCTCCACCAGGCCGAAGGCATGTGGGGAGAGTATGTTTTGCACTCCGTCCGTCCGTGTGTCCGTGTGTCCGTGAACAGCTAATCTCGGCCACCGTTAACCCGGTCGATGCCATATTTTGCACACACACTCCCTGGATGCCAACCATGAACCTCTGCCCCAAACTTTCCAGAACGGCCTGTTATAGCGCCACCAGGAGGCCGCTTTGTGCAAAACAAGTTTTTCGATGCCATATTTTGCACACACACTCCCTGGATGCCAACCATGAACCTCTGCCCCAAACTTTCCAGAATGGCCTGTTATAGCGCCACCAGGAGGCCGCTTTGTGCAAAACAAGTTTTTGCACAGTACACCTACAGATTTTGTCCAAACATCACGCAAATTGGTACACAGTCTCTCTAGAGCCATTCAACTAAACGGGTCTTTCAGATTTATCAGACTCCATCCTGATTGGTTAAGATTGGCTTCCAAAGTTCACAGGAGTGCTCAGTTTCAAACAAAATGCTGCAAATCATGAACACATCGCGTGATTTCCGTGAAATTGTGCACCCACATTCCCACTAGGCCGAGGACGAAATGCCACATGAACAATTTCAACTCAGCCTCAAGGTGGCGCTATAACTGGCCGAAAAGTGTTTTTACCTCTAACTGCACGGATCTGTGGATAACCTGGTGGAGACCTGTGCCCGGAAGGGCACTTTTTCTAGTTTATTCTGCATTTGAGCCACGGACCACCATTTGATGACATTTAGCCTCTCAGACCCAAACTAAAGAACTGTATTGATGTTGGCCAATGGTACCATTACGAGAGAGAACAGGCCATGTTCATCAAAGTTTTCTAATTGTGTAGACTCACTGGGAGAGGGAGAGAGGCGGGGCTCACTGACTGCCTGCATTCACATGCATGCGTCTCTCAACCATTCTGTCAAACTTCACAGTGCGTTAATCGCGCATTAAAAAAAATTGTGCCGTTAAAAGGATTGTGAGTTAACTAGTTAATAGTGCGTTAACTTTGACAGTCCTAGTTTTTATCTGTCTTGACTCATCAGTGATTACTGACTACCGTAATTGACAGACTGATATTTAACACAGATACTTCAATGGAGGCCCCCCAGCAGAAACAGACTTTGGTGGAGATGTGAGTATTTCCTACAACTACTTTTGCTGAAAACATAAAAAGACGCTTTTTGCTAATTTGTCTCTTTCTCTCTCTTGCTTTCTCTCTGTAGTATGGAGGAACACAGTATGGTCTGGTGGTGTTCAACACAGTTGACTGTGTTCCAGAGTCGTATGTCCAATGCCACGCACCAACCAGCTCGGCTTTCGAGTTTGTGTCTTGGATTGACAGCATACAGTAAGTTATGCAATGTCCAGCAGTTGACTACAGCGCTGCCACTCTTGTGAATTAACTTTAAAATGATAACAACAGTCATTTTGTGAGAATTCCAATGACCCCATCTTTCCTGACACAGATTCATGGGAGGTGGAGCAGAGAGCTGTAGTCTGATCGCAGAGGGCCTCTCTGTGGCCTTGCAGCTCTTTGACGACTTTAAAAAGATGAGGGAACAAATGTAAGCTAGTCTTTCTGTTGTACACCACACCGCTGGTTCGTTGACATAATGCATCACATTGCAATGCATTATGTCAACATAATCGCTACGCTACACCAGTATCACTACTGTCTGGTAGTGGTGCTGCTGGTGCAAATATGAATGTATACCGTGTATGCCATATTGCCATTACCTTCCCCCGTGGGGAAGGATTTACCATATACATTTACTCACTATACAGTCTCTCTGTACTAAATACCCATCAATCTTGAGAGAAAGTCGGCTGCCAGTTAGTCTTGCTTAGCCAGACGACTTGAGATCTCAACCTACCGATAGGTCTGGTGAATTCTAAATTCAAGCGGCTAAGATTGGGTGACGCAATTCAGAGATTAAAAAATATACATTTGCAATGCAAAGACTTTAGGACACCATTACGATCACTTTGGGAACTTTGAGAACCACTGATATAAAACGTTTTCCAGAAAACTGTTAAGATTTAGAGGACATTTTGGTTTAATGGGCTAATCTCTCCTCAGAGGTCAGACACACAAGGTGTGTGTGCTGTTGTGTAACTCTCCGCCGTACCTGCTCCCTGCCGTGGAGAGTGTTAGCTACACCGGCTGCACTGCAGACAACCTGGCTAAACTCCTCAGAGATGTGAGTGACCTCTGAGACCTTGTGTGATTCGGTAGGAAAGTTGTTATACAGTCTTTCTGCCAACCCTTAAAAACCCTTGCATTCATGCTTCAAAAAGGTCTTAAAAATGCCACAGACGTGTAAATATTCAATATTTATTTTTCTTATGTTTTGTTTGTTTGTTCTGAGCAGCTAAACCCTGTAATACATGGACGACGGCTGTTATGTTTGTGAACCTTGTCATTTCTGCAGCGAATCTCTTCTCAGAAAATAGCTGATGTATACAAGCTCACAACGTGTTGAATTTCACCAAAACACACCCACACATGGATCATGTTCTTTTTTTTTTATATAACTTTGTTTATTGTTTTTTTTTCACAGAAGCATTATTGAAATATTGAGTTTGAAAAAGAATAATTAACATTAACAGCTTCTCTTAAATAAACCCCACAAGTATGACATAAAAGAGTAAACACATTGAATTTTCACCCCAAAGAAAAAGGACAACAGAAAACAAGACAAACAAACCTTAAATACAAGATCAGTAAAAGTTGAAAAATAAAAGACAGACAAAACAACAGTACACAACATCCTATATATAAAAATAAACATAGGTACATGATACATCCATAATCCAATACAATACAATCCATACAATCCAATCACAGTATAAGCTATTTTTAAAACAAAAGTCCAGCAGACCTCACTCATCCCCAAGCAGAGACGGATTCAAATTCTGAATGAATTGAAAGAATGGACCCCATACATGGATCATGTTCTAACCGAGAGCTGTTCATCCTTTTTTAGAGAGGAATTCATTTCTCAGTTGTGGCACCACGAAAACTGCCAGCTTTACGTGCTCTTTATGAGAAGGCCTCACCAGTTGTGGGGCCAGCGGAACAACATCCAGACTACAGTCAAGACCCCTTCCATATGGTCTTAGTGAGAGGCATTGCACTTCCAGGTGAGAACGGAGACATGACTCACATAAAGCAGACATGCACTGTTATTACACTGCTAGTGTAATTTAGTTTGTCAGCATAAGTACCATGTCATGCCGGATATTTAAATACCAAAACATAAATAAAAAGCAGTTGTAATAAATGTTTCACTTTCTCATAAACAATATGTTAATAATACTGGAAAAGGTTGTTTGATCAGCCAAATCGGCCCCATAATTAATTTATATATAATTATATGAAGAAATATTGTTTACATATGGACTAGTACCTATTTATATGTCACACATGGTCCCTTATCTCTGTTGCCCTATTTTGTAATTCAGAGTTATAATGTAACTTTGACAAAACAAATAACCACACAATGACATTTTGTATGTTACTTAGATTACAATTTAGATTACTCTGCTTTTTTGTGAGCCATACTAATTAGGCTAACCATGCCAGACCCCTGGAAGGATTATTTTGTATCTGTTTATCTGTCTCCAGTTTCTAATGGTGGAGGACCAGGGCCTCTGAAACCCGTGCTGCCCCCCCAGCCCCTGCCTGTCCAGCCGCATGGACCTCCTTCACAAGGCCCTCCTTCTATTAGTCCAGCCCATCCTTATCAGGTAATAACTGAACGGCAACACATAAAAAGAATTCCCCACATTTGTTAATCTGAGAGTGTAACCAAAATGGACCCTACGAGTCCATTTGGTAACACTTGTACACTGTCGGAGTAAAATCAACAATGAGTATTGTACTGTGTGTATAGTAGCTCTTTGGCTCCATTTCAGGCAATCGTGGAACTTAAATTCCTTTCTCTAGCATTTTGCCCTGCATTGTTCTTGTTTAATCTGTATCCGTCCAGAACCCCCCCTCGATGACAGCCGCCCAGGCAGCTGCACAGATGGCCGTGGAGGCTGCCAATAACCAAAAAAGCAGATGTGAGTAGCGAGGCCTGCGCTCTCTGGGTCTTTGGTCTACAATTTTTGATATTTGCACTAATGAAGATCATCTGAATCTTGTAGCCATGAGTGCCATGAGTTGTTCTCTTTGTTTCTTCAGTTCCAGTGATGGTGAATCCGAGTCCTCCGTTCACGGCACAGCAAACTCTCCCATCCGTGGCTGGAGTTAAGTTGGCCCCGCCTGGTCAGCCTAGTTTATCAACAGTCACCACGGCAACACCTACCATGATGTCACAGCAACAAGTCCCTCCCAATCAACAACAGCAGCAGCAGCAGCAGCAGGTTCAACCCCCAGGACAGCCGCCACCCAATCAACAGCAACAAGCACCTCCCCAGCAGCAGGCTGCAGCCAATCAACAGACTCCACTTTCGGCACAGCCTGGCATCATGGTAATGTACCCATCTCTGCACATATGTATGTTGTGTTGTGTATTATTTTCTAAACCATACCAATAGTACATACTACATCAAGTATAAATGATTTGCTATACCCTCCTATTCCCCTAATAGACAGTTGTGGCTGGAGCACAGGGCAATGCCAATCCAATTGGACAGCAACAGGCAAATAAGATTGTCGCATGGAGTGGAGTTCTTGAATGGCAAGAGGTAACAATTTAATTATACTTTACTAGCCCCCTAGGGGGGGGCTGGGTGCGTTTTCACATTCTTAATTCACTAATAAATTCATTTTTAATTTATAATTTGTTAAATTGGAAAAAGGGCTTCGTTAAGACCTCCATATTATTATGGTCGATGCCTGTGTGAAAAGCGATTGGTGCAGGCGGTGAGGAGATACGGCTGTGTTTCTGACAGACAGACACACATTCAGACATCAACTGAATTATAGTACGATTACTTAATGTAATAATATTACACTCATACAGAGACATAATTATTTGGGATATACTATACTTACTAAGATTTGTACTAAAGTGACATTTCATATATATTCTGTAACATAATTCATTATTGGAGGAGTTGGTCTTCATGAGGTCCCAACAGTAAGTCTAAGAACAACCTGTCACATCTAGTGTGATTAATTGCTCAGTCTGCCTCATAATACTAGCATTGATTGATTTAGCTCAAGGTCAAAAAACTGATTTATTTGACGGTGGCAAAATGGAGTCAGGAGTTGATGGCTTTTCTTGTGACACTCAGCTCAGTGTTTGTGTTGTGAAATGCAGAGTTCCACACAAAATGTTGGTGGAAGATCATGAAAGCTTGCTGTTAATTTGATTGAATACGTTATTAACAGTTTGCAAAATAGTACAGAGGTACAATTATACAATAATGCTAACAGTAGAATGAATTCAACCCCATGTTTGTGCAGAATTTCGGTTGAACGAGATCACTTTATGCCGTCCAATGCATCTCAGCAGGCTTATATATATATATATATGCCATTCAACTTAGGCTGAGCTTGACCCAGAGTCAATTTCTGTCAATATAATGCATTCCGTTTTGGCTTAATTGTAAATCAGCAATCTCTTAAAAGGTTTTCCCAAACATGACAAGATAGGCTAGAGCTACCTACTCGTGATAGCTTTGATAACCTTTGTATCCACTCGCACAATGCTAGGTACTGTAGATGCCTCAGCTTAGGTGTGGGCGATATGGTGATAATTCTCCATGATACAATGTCTCCAAGATATGCCTTTTCAAAGATATTGTACTGTATATATCGTGTGCAGTGAATATTATAATAAATAATAATTATAATAAAATTCTATTATTTCCCTAATTTATACTTCTGTAGAACGGCTTGTTTTGTTTTCTAAAAATTAATAAGCATTTTGGTCTAAATGATCTGTTACTCCTTTTTATTTTAGTTTTTGTTACCTTGTAGGTGGTTGTACTGTTAAATTGTTAGAATGAAAAATAACTATAAAAGCCAACATGAAAAAGAATCGTGATGATATCGTGGAACGTGATACTGCTTGAAAAAGCAGATATTATATTTTTTCCATATACCTCATACCTACCTCAGCTAATCAGAATAAGGTCACAGGATTCGTTTAAATCGCAGTAAAGCTTTCTGGTGTGAAGGTCACCTCGGATACATTTTTTAACATCGTTACGGTTTTATTTTTCTTCTATTGAGCATCAGGCTCATTCTGAACCTGTCTTTAACACACTGGATTCATTTCCGTCTCCTCCATGGCATGCTTAACATTGGCCATGAATAACCCATTTGTCTTCTAAAGAAAACCTAGCACAATACATGTATTATCGCAAGCAGAAAGCCTGCCCAATATGGGATTGATTAATTATTGATCCTGTATCGATGCCCCAAAGAAGAATGCTGCTGGTTATTTTCCCAGTGGGAGTGGTGTATATTGACCCTCCTAAGAGCGTTACATTCCGTGGTTGTCCGAACAATTGCTCATGTTCTAGGGGGGATTCTGCTTGGAGATTCTTATAAAATAACGTATCAAGTCCCCCCCCCCCCCGGACATGGAATGTTAGCCACATTTGTTTTCTGTATATAGTTTAGCTCAACTTAGTAACCTCATTTGTCATCTATCGCTGTCATTTCGGCAGTCGGCACCAAACCCACCTCTTCTTCTCTGTATTCATACTTCCCGCAGAAGCCTAAAGCCTCGTCTATGGATTCCGCTACCAAGCTCACTCGCTCTCTGCCATGCCAGGTGCAGGTCAATCAAGGAGAGAATCTGTGAGTTGCCGAGCTACATCAAAAACTATATAATTAGCAGTACTAACTGTTATTCTGGTGCTTACTATTATATATATATATATAATGGTGTGTATAATATTGCAATCTATCTATGTCTTTTCCATTAACAGAAACACAGACCAGTGGCCACAGAAGCTTATCATGCAGTTGATTCCACAGCAGCTGCTGGTGAGTCTTAATACGTGTGTAGGAGTGTAGGATGCATCACCGTTTAAAGGCATCACTAATTCATGAAGGAACGAGAAAATGTCTCTGTCTGTCTTACACTCTCTCTCTGGCTCTCTCTGTCTGCAGACAACCTTAGGTCACCTGTTCAGAAACTCTCGGATGGTTCAGTTCACCTTCACTAATAAAGACGTGGAGTCTCTGAAGGGCCTCTATCGTATAATGGCCAACGGGTTTGTAAGTTGTCCAGCGTGTGTCTCCCACAAAACTATTTTTTTGATTGTTTGTCTTTGTTAACTAAACTATTTATAGTCCAACCGTGTCATACATGGATTCAAATTCTGCAATAGCAGACCCCAGCAAAACATGTCTGGGTCAACATTTCTGTGACACCTACCAAGCGTTCACATACGGTACAGTGTCCCACAAAGTATTGGCTTGGCATGAAACTGTTTCTCTGTACTATCGCAGACAGAAAATCGGATTCTGCTAGACTTGGCAAATGCGGGTGTTTTTAACATGCTTTAAAAAAAGAATTGCACAGTAAACGCGATAGGCATCCTGAAAACAAATCCATTGCATTTGTCGACAAATAATGGAAAATAATGCCTTAGGGCTTAGGCCCACTAATTATACTGACCTGCAGTGCTGTGTTGAATACACTAGAGGGTGCACAAGGCCAAACTATGAATCATAAAGTCAATCAAGATAATGGGACTTTTAAAGGGTTATTCATTGTTCTGGTTTGATTCGGCTCCAAGGGGCTACTAGCTGCTGGGAAGGATTTTCTCAATGTGGTAAACTGTCTTTGAATGTTAATCAGATTTGAACTTAGAGAAATTAATAACTGGTCTGCATCTTCGCCTGTATTTGGTTTGTGCTTTTGGAATTCACTGTATGAATCCGATTAAGTTGTGTTTTCATGTAAACAAATATGATTTGAAGTGGAAGCTTGACACACAAAACAAATGCTCTGCAATTCACAATGGCTTCCAAGGCTTCACGCTAGTATGTGTCGGACTGTCCTGCAGGCTGGATGCGTTCACTTTCCCCACACGACGTCCCCCTGCGAAGTGCGGGTGCTGATGTTGCTGTTCTCCTCCAAGAAGAGAATATTCATGGGCCTCATCCCCAACGATCAGAGTGGCTTTGTCAACGGCATCCGGCAGGTCATCACCAACCACAAGCAGGTCCAGCAGCACAGAGCGGTACGTTGTACTGAAGTGTGCATGTCACTTAAATCGTCACTCTATGTCCTTCACCACACAAGTGCTGACATCTTTTTCCACTGAGCTAATAGCTACACCTACTTAACGCAGCACAGAACCAGTAGTGGTCATACCCTACCACAAGATCTCAAATACTCAATAGACAAGCAGGAAGAACAAATACAACCACTGCAGTTGTTAGTTAAATTGTATTAAAAATACTCTTATCTTACAGATTGGCCAACAAAATGCACCCATGCTTATCTGCCTGGCTGTCTGTTTCTGATGTGATTTTTGGAAATCATACCAGGAAGAAACATAGCATACAAATATTTGTTATGGTATAGAATTTGCCTCTGAATTGGGAAATTGAGTATGCACCACCAAGTGTGGATGGTAAATCCACTGTTTGGGAACAACTGATTTAGTTGCAACAGCTCCACCAGAGAGCTTCATTCTTACATTTGGATTACATTTATGTCAACCAATTTTGTATTTGGTGGCAATATACTGTACACAATCCAAACTATCCAACAATTGTGAATCCGTCTATGGGCTGAATTTCTGATGCATGATCCATAGGAGATTATGTGGAATGTAGAGACATTTGGAGGACAAATGCATTGCTAGTTCTTTCTCAGTGCCTTTGTTTTTCCCCATTTCAGTTCAATGTGAATTTTCGGCATGAAAGAAAAGTGACCGTCGTCACGTAAAATTTGACGAATGGTCAAATGTCAAATGTATAAATGGATGATATCTCTCTTACTCCGACTCTGTCTGTGCTTGTGGTCCTGCAGCTGGGCGGTGCTGGGGGTCCGATGCCACCGGGCCAAGTCCCCGGCCCCAACCAGAACTTCCTCAACAGGCCCACTGGCCCCATTCCCTCTGTCGCTCATGGCCAAGTTCAGCAGCAGGTAACGTTGACCCACACTGGCCCGTTTTGTCTGTCTGTCTGCCTGCCTGCACACCCCTCCTCTCTGAACACTGCTCCTCCACCTCTGGCTGCTGCATTGCCACCCTGTTCAAAAACCTCTTCTGGTCCGGGACAGGTTGTCCCTGGATGTCTGCATGCCCTGCTGTGTTAACCCTTTCCTTCCCTTTGTTTTTTTCCCCCACCCACACCTTCTCCTCCCTCCACTTTTCCTGTCTCTGGTCTGTCCTGTGTCCAGTCTGTGGTGGTGGGCATGCCCTCCGTTAGTCAGGTCACTATGATGGAGGAGCAACAGAGGCAGAACAACCTGGTGAGACCTTTAAGTCCAATTTGCACTTTGTCGTCTCAACACTGCCAAAATGGAACGTTAACAAAAAGGGATGCCGCTGTACGACAAAGTATAAATTAGCCATTAGCCTTGCAATGAACCGTGCAAGGTATGAAACATGAAGTGTACTGGTGTTGTTGGTAGAAGTACAAATACATTGGACTCACTCGCACACACACAACCACGAGTCACTCTCCTTCACTGTACAGCAAAAGTCTTTCGACAGCTTATTTCCACTCAACAGCATGTTTCCTCTGTTTTCTCTCGCTGTTGAATACTCACCCCATACAGTAGCATGTCTGTATAATGTTTAGTTTTTATGGGAAGCACATTTGTTCTTGTGTACCAGCTGGCATCCATAACGTCGGGCATCTCAAGTCTCTACATAATGACGACCCACACAAGACTGCTTGCACTGCCACAGTTATTTAGTTCTTTATTCCACACATTATCAGTGTAGCCCAGTGGTTAGTTCATGTCCTTAGCCCTATACTAATTAGGGGATGTCCCGATACTCTATCGGTATCGGGGAAAAGTATTGGTATCGGTCCTTTTTGGTCATATCGGTATCTGCGAATATGCCAGTCTAACCGCCGATCCGACACACTGGTAAGGGGTTGTACCTGTAGTTGTACTCCAGTAAAACTACATGTGTGACATGCATCCAGATGACGATGAGAGCTACTGGACCGGCCAACCAGCAGCCATCCGTCACCGGCGTGCCGCCCAACCAGGTCGCTCAGGGCGGACCGCCGCAGCCCCAGGGCCCCATGCTCCGCCTTCCGAACCCGGGGGCCAATCCACAGCTGCGCAGCCTGCTCCTCAGCCAACAGCAGCCAGTAAGAGCACAATAACATAACTGTATGAGTAAATCTAATGTCCATTACATGCATCAGCACTCTTGAATAACTCACCATGCAGTATGTGTCTCAGAATGTCAAGTGATCTTTAGGGTTGCACACAAACTAAATTAAAACACGAAGAGTCTTTGTAGAAGTTAAAGGAACTACAACAAAAACGGTTTTTAATATTTAATATCATATTGTTTATGTCCTTCAAACTTATTTATAATGGTTTGAGCCTAAATAACTAGTCCATGTCATTTCTGTTTGGCTTCTAAAGCTTTTTAGCTGCAGTACCACAAGTCCACAATGTCCTGATGTGGTGGGGCGCTGTGTATGTAAAAAAATGTATTCGCCACGCCATCATCCCAGCTACTCCCTCCCACATATTTGACTCATAAGAATAAGGCTCTAAAAGACAAAATGCAGATTTGGAACTGAAGAGGGCGATATGACATCACGAGTAGCACCAAACCAGTTGGCCTGTTGTGAGACCACTGAACATAAAAACACAAATATGACGAGAAAGTCTCATTGTTCAACATTGGGTGTTTTGTGGGGATAGAAGACACGTAGGAGAGCCCAAAAGAACTACCGGTACAGAAAAGTAATGTTGTAGGCCCATTTTAGGCGGGAACCCCTTTTGTGTTTTTAACATTATGTTAGAATTTAGCTATTTAAAAATAGCAGATCTACAAGCTCATAGTGCGCCACCGAGTGGCTCGCTACGAGCTTGTAGGTCTGCTATTTTTGAAAAATCGTTAAAATGTGCCTCAAATCTTTCCGAAAATTGTCATTTTAATTTCGACGTCAGGTCTGAATGGGTTAACCCATTCTGCGTGGGAACGCCTTTTGGTGTTGGCATTACATTACGTTTAGCTATTGAGAAATAGCAGATCTACAAGCTCATAGCGCGCCACTCGGTGCCGTGCTACGAGCTTGTAGGTCTGCTATTTTTTTTTAATCGAAGAACGACTGACATGGAAACATAGCCTTTTCAGAAAACTGTCAGGATGTAGAAGACATTTTTAGAATCTGATCTCAGGTCAAAATGGGTTAACATCTTGTGATCTGTGTGTGTCTCTCTCAGCAGGGTGGGGTGTCTCACATGCCTGGCATGATGCCTCACCAAGGCTTAGGGCAGCAGTTGGTACACCCTGCGCCAGGAGGCGGGCCTCCAATGCAGGGCCAGTGGAGACAGCCTCTATCAGGTAGAACGTCAGCTGTACTCAAAAACATGCCATGTGTGTTGAGGGAGTCTCCACACAAACTCTAAAGTAGAAGTTTTAATTATGTCAGTAAAGTTCTACTCTGCAAGTAGTTTATTGCTTGCAAATGCAAAACACATTACGATGTTGCCAGATCCCAATTACACTTGGTGTAATTACTTGGTGTATATTCTTAAAGGTAACGCCTATTCAAATAAAATATAAGCAAATATTCTTAATTCTCAAAATGAAGTAAATGCACAGTGTAAAATAAGTAGAATACGGTAGAATTACATTAAGAATTAATAAACTCACAAGTCCCAAGCAGTCGTTTTTATGTTCTAAACAATTTCACATTTCTGGTTTTTCAAACCACTTTACCTCTAACGTAAGTCAATCAATACATCTCCCTCTCTCTCTCTCTCCATCCTTCCATCATTCTCTCTGCAGGTCAGATGCTGATGGCTGGAGGTCAGAGAGGAACCGTGGCACAGCCAGGAATGCCCCAGGTCTCCAGCGTTATGGAGGATGAGATTCTCATGGACCTTATATGATTTTTGGACTTTTTCCCAGTGTTTTTAGTTTCACCTTGGCATCTGTTTGCCTGTCATTTAAACATACAATGACAAACAAATATTCTGTTACTTTTGCCACCTGCTGTACTGTATGTTCAACTTAAAGGCACACTTCACCCCTTTTGCAACCAAAGATCGTATTTTAGTGATGTTTGGGAGACGAGGAACACTTTCCTTGGGTTTTTAATTGGGTAATCTGTGTTTTTAGACATTTTAGTATTTCAAAGTGTCCATGATGTCATGGACACTGGGCTCACTTCCTTCCTGGACTACAATTCCCACAATGCACTCCTCCTCCTTGTGGATAGAGCGTCGCAGTCCCGCCCCCTTTCAGAACGACGAGGGAACCAGAAGAGAATTTCCCATATTTTTTTCCCATAGACTTTTCAAAACGTATTTATTTAAAGACCTGTAAACCTCGTACAAAGCCTACGGCCGAGTTGACAAATCATGACAATAAACAATCGGGCCGAACAAATAATTAGAGGAAAAAAAGGTGTTGTACACTGCCCTGTTTTTCTTGTAAATAAACTCGGCTGTTGGCTTTGTCCGAGGCTCACAGGTCTTTAAATAAATAGGTTTTGAAACGTGTATGGAAAAATGAATGGGGAATTCTCTTCTGGTTCACTCGCAGGGGGCGGGACTGCGACGCTCTATAGGGGGTGGGGCTGTCTTACTGAGAACATGTAGTCCAGGAAGTAAGTGAGCCCAGGACACTTTGAAATACTAAATATCTAAAAACACATTACCCACATTACATAAAAACCACAGGAAAGTGTCTCCCAAACATCATTAAAATAAGATCTGGTTGCAAAAGGGGTGAAGTGTCCCTTTAACTCCTACACAACCATTTTCTGATTTGCTACGTTAATTTAGTGACACACATTATGAACATAAACCTTTCATTTATATGGTCAAGCCAGCATTCACATACAGACTCATACTTCATCGTAATCCACACATTGAAGCCAGCCAGACATTTAATTCAGCCCATTGAGGAGTTGTGCTTCTGATAACTTGCCTCTGAAAATACCTGTTTTACATTTTATTACTGAAGTATAGAATATTTTTCTTTTACTCAAGATTTTACTTTGCTGGTAGATTTTTTATTTTAATTGAGGTACATTTTATTGAGATTAAATAAATAAATACATGTTTTGTTAAGGCACATGGCTCAATGGAAAACTAATTTTCATCACGATGAGAAGGTTTTTTACAGCGTGGCCTACCAGGCCTAGGGCTGTGCTGTCTGCAAACCCTAACGTCGCTCAGCGACAATGTCACAGCAGTGCATTTACACAAGGACATGATGGATTGTGGGGACCAGAGTTACAGGATTGGTCAGCTGGTTGGCGCCTAGAAACGGACTAGTCAATCACGGAGCACTCGTCCCTCCAGGCTTTCTGGCTTTGTGCAAGGTTTTTCATCAGGCTGCACAGGTTCAGTGAAGTCAGTGTTCATTTAACGCGGATTTACAAGCTCACAAGTTAAAATGGCAGATCTTCAAGCTCACTGTGCGTTTGTATGCGGGATGGTAACACAAAGCACAGATCTACAAGCTATCGGTGTGGCGCAATGCTATGCATTAATAGCATATAGTCACATCAGAGTTGATCCGATAAGGTGGGGAAAAAAGAAACCGAGGGGATCTAGGTTTGTGTTACGGCTAGCTGATTTGTATATAGGGATACAATTCCGCAAGTATTATAAGAATCTTAACCTATTGGCCAAAGGGTGGTGCTATAGCAATCAATTGAAAAATACAAACTTTGAACATGCATAGTTCATGAACTGTTTGACCAACATCAATAAAACGTCAATACACACATATGCATCTCCTCATGAGGAACAAATGTGTCACTTTGACCTATGACCTCTGACCTTTAGATCGCCCACCATTTTGAATTTTATGAAAAACTTCATACAAGTTTGATCAATGTGCATGAAACTTTACATATAAATAACGGTAATGGGTCGCACACACCAAGACTGCATTTCAGTCATTTATTCTTGCATTTTGGACAGGAGACAAACGTCTCGGCTATCCAGCCTTCATCAGAGTGTAGCCTAAACCCTAAACGTTTGTCTCCTGTCCAAAATGCAAGAATAAATTACTGAAATGCAGTCTTGGTGTGTGCGACCCATTACCGTTATTTATATGATATGATTTTAACGGGTAACGCACCTTAAGTCAGAGCGCGGTGGTCACATGAAGAGTTATCACAAGACTTAACACAAACTTTCGACATTGGTCCAAACTTTGGACATTGGCAGATATTGATCTATAGAAAATGTTTTTTTTTTTTTTTTTTTAAGTTAAAAAAATGAAGCTTTTATGAGACTATAATGAAAATTGCAGTTTTATAAGTTATTCATCTGCCACATGCAGAGTCATATTTTTATGACTGCAGTATGGGTCTAGACTCTAGAGCGTCATTCCAAATATCAATTGAAAATGCAAACTTAAGTCATGGATCGTTTGCCCAACAACCATGAAATGTGCCATCAGGATGGAATATGAAAAATCTGAAAGGCTTGTTTTGTTTAATGATAATTTTATTAGAGATAGATACTGTGTAACGATTTGCATATTGTTTGGACAAAGTCTGTAGGAGTGCAGTCCTTCGGCCTGGCAGAGACAATTAAATCATGAGCACTTTTTAAAGACTTTCTCAAGACCTGGAAGGACGGGGAGACCTGTTACTGAACAAACACTCAATACCAATGAGTACTATCAGTATAAATCAATTTAACACTTTTTTAATTAAAAAAATCACTTACACTAGTCCTTTAAGCGGGAGGCGCACTTAGTTTAGACTAGTCATTGGTTAGACATAAGGTTGCTGAGGGGTGCGTTAAGACGACCGGATTAAGGTTGGTGAGGGGTGCGTTAAGACGACCGGATTAAGGCTGGTGAGGGGTGCGTTAAGGGTTGGGAGAGGGTTAAGGTTAGGTTTAGGTGTGCTGCCCCGTGGGGGGTGAGGGTTTGAGATAGGTTATAGGACTAATGATGACTGGTCTTCTAACCAATGACAACTAAGTACTGCACCCCTTTAAGCTTGTCTTGCCACATTAGAATTTGTTTTCATCATGATATTCATAACACTACCAAGATCTTCTGTTTGAACAGGAAGATTTAGTAGAATTGGTACATTGACCCGAAGTCCCAAACTGCTCTGAAAAGAACACGCAGACCACAGTTGTGTGCTCTTTGGTTTAGGACTATCATAGCATATCCAAACAAAGATACTGTAGGCATGTTCATGTTCCTGAAATCACATGCTCTACTGACCACATGACCCTCCTCGTGATGAGGGCGGGCGTAGAGAGATAAGTAGTTTTTTAACTGGTATTACCATGGGTTCATATTCAATTCTTCATGCATTTCATATAGTCACACATCATTTCTGATACATCATTTCTGATATAATGTATAAACACCTTCACTGGCTTGATATTCAGTACTGTAGTAGTGTAGAATGATGACCACTATAAACCAGTTGAAACCAGTATTGTACCAGCTCGGTGAGCTGTTTTGGCAGAGATCTGTCCTGGAAAATAAAAGTTGGACAGATGTTGCTTATCTTGTGTCAGACAGATTGTTTTGTGGTTTGTAAGACTTGGAAAACAATTGCAGGTACCAACAGTAGATATCAGAAGAGAAATAATAATAAAAACATATGGCCCATATAATTATATGGTTTCATAATCTGAAAAGCATTTAACCAAAGCCCTGGGTCAGCATTATTTACTCCCCACTCTTTCAATTTAGAGAGACCTAGCATGTAGGTCTTAATTAATCTCCTTGTGTAATAATATTATTCTGCTTATACTTGTTCTCTTCCCACAAGCTTTACATGTAGGAGGACCGTATTAGGGCGTTAATATAATATAATTTAGGCTACGGCTGATAAAATTGTGTAGGCCTAGATATTGATTAATATAATATTGAATTAATATATATTGCATGGACAATCTATTTAGGCATAGCTCCTTATTTTCAGAAAGGAGTCTGTCATATATTCAGTGCATTTGATCCAGTGCAGTATAGAACCTCTCTCTATGATAAAAACATGACACCAGACAAGACAGCTCCTCTCCTCTCGTGGCCTCCATTCCTCTATGGAAAAGCCTGCTGTCACTTAGTTGTATAGATTTGAATCCATTGTCGTTCTGTTTGTCCTGTCAGAGTGAGAGGGAGAAGGAAGAGGAAGCACCTGGAGGCTCAGAGGGAGAAACAGAAGGACCTCATTGTCCAGCTGAAGACTCAGCTGGATGACCTCGAACGCTTTGCCTACCAGGAGGGAAACTAGAGTTGGTAAATTAAATCCTGAACTGAATTTAAAATGTAGTATGAGCTTTACACTACAAGACAAGTGTGTGTTTAAGCAAAATTCATAGTGAGCATTCAATGTGGTATTGCTTCCCTGTTAATTTGAATGTGTAACAAATCACGCGTCACAGTTGTACGACTGTTTTGGCTACTCCAACCACCTGTCTTGCCACATGTTTCAGGTCGATCTTCATTAGGCTGATTGAGCTGATTCAGACATACATGGTAATATGCTCATTTGTGCACATATTTGTGATGTGTGTTGTGTCAATTATTATTGATCAGGGTTAACGCTCTCAAGGGTGGGTCGCCACATAATTGTGGAGTGTTTTTTAGACCTTAGCTGATTTTATAAATTCAGATTACTGTGTCAAGGCCTTGAAAATACCAGTAATACATTATGTTGTATGTTGTTGAACATGGTATGGGAAACAATAGTGACTCACAACTCTATTCTGTGCTGTGCTAGTTGTGCTGCCTATTATTGTTATATGAACATTACAGAAGATACTTTATTAATCTCTGAGAGGAAGTTGGGTAGGCAAAGGGCAATGCCTGCCAAACATTGGTCAATCATTTGTGTTTTTCTCTTATAAAGTAGTCTAGTAATGTGAGTAAAAGTCAATGCTTGCAAGATAAATGATGCTGTTAATTTGCTCTGTTCTGTTGTATATTTACAGACTACATCAAGTACAAATTATTAGCTATCCAACTACTGTAGTCCACTAGTCCATCATTCTTGCTTTGTATTTATTCATCCTATTTCGTAGACTGTTTTCACTGGAGCACTGGGCAATGCCAATCCATTTGGACAGCAAAAAGCAAATAAGATTGTAGCATGGAGTGGAGATCTTGAACGGCAAGAGGTAACAATCAGTCAAAATGTACTATCCTATGTAATATTATAGAGACACAATCATAATGGTTGTACTATATGTATGAAGAAATTTGTACTACAATTATACACACCTTTATTTATTCTGTTATAGTCTAGCAGGACTTAAATGTCTTTCTATAGCTAACAATATGTGATCACCACCACTACTTTGGAGGTTCCAGCAGCAAGTCTAAACACAACCTGTCACATATTCTTATCTAGTGTGATTAATTGCTCATTTTGCCTCTTTATACTAGCATTGGTTTAGCTCAAGGTCAAAACACTGATTTATTTGACAGTGGCAAAATTGAGTCAGGAGAACACTAGCTAATGGCTTTCTTGTGACACTTCTCAGCCCAGCCCAGCCCAGTGTTTGTGTTGTGAGCTGGTGTCATCAATTGCCGCTATTGACTCTACAGTCTCATTCCCCCTCTTCGGTGGGTCAAAATTATCTGAGCAAGATAACAGGCCATGAGTGAGAGTGGGAGGCTAATGAAACCCTAAATCTATGCTCTGCAAAAACAGAGTTCCAGACAACTGTAGTGGAAGCTCATGAAAGCTTGCTGTTAATTTGTTATTTATTTCATCCAATGCATCTCATCTCAAGTACTCAAAAGGGATGTCATTAAACTTAGGTTGAGCTTGGCTCAGAGTAATTGTTTGTCATTATATGTTGTCTTTTGGCTTAATTTCAATCAGCAATTTCTTAAAAGGTTTCCCCAATAAATGACAAGGTGATGGCTTTGATAACTTTTTTCTATTCACTCACATAATTCTATAGTGTACTGTAGATACCTCAGGCTATCAGAATAAAATACATTTGGTGCTTCTTTTTCTCTGGCTCATTCAAAACCTCAATTTCCCACTGACTGGATGAATGGCATGCCTAAACATGGACCATGAATAACCCATGCCTTCTAAAGAAAACCTAGCACAATACATTTATAATTTTATAATGGGCAGCACAGAGACAGCAGAAAGCCTGCCCAATATGGGATTGATTAATTATTGATCCTGTATTGATGCCCCAAAGAAGAATTCTGCTGGTTATTTTCCCAGTGGGAGTGGTGTATATTGACCCTCCTAAAAGCGGTGCATTCGAGTGGTTGTCAGAACTCAGAACAATTGCTCGTGTTCTTCTAGGGGAGGGTTCTGCTTGTAGCTCTAATGGAACTAGAGGTTTGTCACACTTTGCCCTATAGTGTGGGTAGTGTTTGCCAAAAATAAAAGGCACATGTAAGAACAGCCAAAAACTGGAGGAAATTGTCAGACAGACACCTTGGATGCAGAGAAGAACGAAGGTAATTACAGATTGGCCCAATAGGTCCTCACACCTCTGCAGTCCTGCTTTGACTGATCGGCAGTGGGAAGTCTCCCTACTTATATAGGCTAAGCCCCTCCCACGGACCATACCAACCCTAAATTGATTCCACAATTACCCCAGTTAATTTCACGTACTACATAATTATTATTATTATTTAAAGTGTTACATAATATTCAACCCATTATCTACATAATATACACAATGAAAAATCAGAGTACTCTAAACAAACCCTCATACTGTTGGCATGTTCCCCACACCCCACAGCTGATAGTTGCTCCCTACAATGGAGTCAACCAATTATCAATCAAATTGAATCAAGCATCAAATAATATGTATATAAAGTCCAACAAATGTCTTTCTCTGCAACATAAACAATACTTCAGAGGTCAATTCAGTGTCAGTGGCACGGTGAACTGCCACAAGGTTCACACAGTTCGGGGCGGCCCTCACACCTACTGTATGTTGCACCACAAGTCAGACATGTCTTGAATCATCCCTTTTGTGCCTATATGGAGATGTCTGTTTGAGTCTCGCTTCATCAGTATATGCCCATATATTGGGACGCACATATATATGGCAATATGGGCATATTGGTTGGCAGTTCTGCACAACTTGATAACCGAACTGCTCAACGGCACCACATGACATCTATGACTCTGGACAACCTTAACTTAGTAGTACCTAATTTCTCAGTCTGCTGTCCTGTCTGCACCTTACCCCTCTTTTCCTCTCTGTATTCAAGCTTCCTGCAGAAGCCTAGAGTGTTGTCTATGGATTCTGCAACCAAACTCACTTGTTCTCTGTCATGCCAGGTGCGGGTCAATCAAAGAGAGAATCTGTAAGTAACTTGTGGTTTATTGTGCCGCATATTTGCACATTTGTAGCTACAAAGTTACATAAACGTGACTTTGTCATACAATCCCATCATTACAGTTTCAAGAAATGTTTGGTGAGCCTGTGTGAATTGTACTAAAGAAGAACAAAATAAAACGCCCAAGGGCTCCAATGCGACAGATGCTTTTTATTGCACCAGAATGATCCATGTGACATTTCGAGCACAAGACTCTTCTTCAGACTAATTAAGAGTGTGAATGAATTGTAGCCCCGCAAGAACAGAAAGCTGTTGACAGGAGTGCATGGCACCTGTTGTGGTCTTCTGCTGCTGTAGCCCCACGGTTTGACGTGTTGGTTGTCCTTTACTCCAGTTACTGTTGCCTTTCTGTCAGCTCAAACCACTCTGGCCATTCTCCTCTGACCTCTGGCATCAACAAGGCATTTTAGCCCACAGAACTGCCGCTCACTGGAATTTGTTTCTTTTTCGCTCCATTCTCTGCAAACCCTAGAAATGGTTGTGCATGAGAATCCCAGTAGATCAGCAGTTTCTGAAATACTCCAGCCCATTTGGCACCAACAACCATGCCATGTATTAAAATCCACTTTCTTACCCAGTGTGTGTGTGTGTGTGTGTGTGTGTGTGTGTGTGTGTGTGTGTGTGTGTGTGTGTGTGTGTGTGTGTGTGTGTGTGTGTGTGTGTGTGCGTGTGCGTGTGTGTGTGTGTGTGTGTGTGTGTGTGTGTGTGTGTGTGTGTGAATAGTAATCATTGTTCATGAGTGATTAGAAGTGGATTCCAAATTATGAAACAGCCCACAGTTCTCCTCAGAAATACTGACCAGTTCTCTCAAGTAGCCAGTTTTTTGGTTACCCCCTTTTGCCCATGTTACTGACCTGCAGTGCTGTGTTGAGTACTCTAGAGGGTGCACAAGGCCAAACTATGGATCACATAATGTCACTATCAAGATAATGGGACTTTTCAGGCTGCATTAATTGTTTTGGTCGGGAAGGATTTTGTCACTGTGGTGCATTGCTTTTGATGTATGAGTCTGAGGCATTAACAGTTCTGTATTTGATCGTATAAATCAGATCAGTAGGCCTACTGTTTTGCTTTCAGAAAACTATGATTTAAGCTATTGGACACAAAAACGAACAACAAATGCACTGCTTGCCTTGTTGTAATGGCTCCAAATAAAGGCCTCATTCTCTGCTTTGGACAACCCCCCCCCCCTCCCCCTACAGGCTGGTTGATTTCACTTTCCCACCACCACATCCTTCTGAGACGTGCGGGTGCTGATGTTGCTGTTCTCCTCCAGTCCTCCAAGAAGTGAATATTCATGGGCCTCATCCCCAATGACCATCGTGGCTTCATCAACAACAACAACAACAACCGGCAGGTCATTGCATAGCCTCGGTCCCAGGTTTACTCATCTGCAAAGAGATAAGGCAACCTAAGGCAGAGTGTGTATCGGCGGAAGTGTCGGAGTGTCGGAACACTTGTTTCATTCACGGAGATTGTAAACAAATTTGTAAAGTGTCAACGTAATTTCCTTGAGCGGTACTTCCGCCAAAATCCAGCTACTCTACAGCGTATTAGGTCTTCATGCCCACTGTGGTTATTACCGTGTCACCAATCTGAGAATCCCATCAGGCCGTGACCCCCCCCCCCCCCCCCCCACCCCAAAATAAAATAATCATATTTAAACTGTGGACCCCCACTCTGACATAAGCTCTTGGATTGTAGGAGTTGAGGCATTCCATTTTGTTTGACTCGGTAAGGTTCCATAGATGTGAAAATAGCAGATCTACAAGCTCAGATTGACTATTTTCAAATGTTTTGTCTCTTTCTCATATTATTTGACCAGTTTTTATAGTTTGTGGATTACTTTTGATACAGTAATAATCTTTTTATTCTCTTAAGAAAAGGTATAAAATATTGTCACTTCACTGTCATCTGGGGATTTTTTTTTTTTACCTGCCATACATTTCTATGGTAAAGTTAAGACTGGGTCAGAGAACTCCTCTACTCACATTTCAGGCATAGCATCCTGCAGTTGGGCACTGCAAGCTGAAAATGGTTTAGGCCAGTGAAACTCTTACAGTGATGACCTCTTTTTTTATATCTGTATTCAATGTCTCTATTTTAATGTATACGGAATGCGCATCATAGCATTGCCCACGAAAAGGGTAAAAAATGAATGTGTCCACACAGATTTCGTGTCATGTTTCTATCACTGCCGACCTGGAGTCGATAAATGCCTGTGACTATACTGCAGAGTCATTGGAATGAATTGTGATTGTTGTAACCTTAACCATGCACTAAAGAGGAATGCCAGATGTCAGTGGGTGTTAGTGTTCTTCTTCTTTTTTAATCCACTGGAAAAGAGGTTTAAGACTAAAATAAATATGGTCAATAGAGAGAAAATATTGATGTTCCAGCCTAGAAAGGGGAATATGTAATAGGCTATGAGATAATACAAGTTGACAGTGGTAGAAAAGAGATAAATGCACAACAGGGAGGCCAGAAGGACAAGGGATAATGGGATATGTCGTGTGATCAAGGAGCATCGATCAGAGAATAACGTTAAAAAAGAAAAAATGAATCTGATGGATTTAGAAGAGCAGGGTTCTAAACTAACTAAAAGGAATTCTAGCGACAAAACAAGCGACAAAATATAGGCCCTGCGGGTGAATGTTTCTGTAGCTAATGCTATACTTCCAAGATGCCTTAATTGGCACACTCACCGCACCACACCACCCAAGAACAGTGCTTAAAGAAAACGTTTGTTTGACATTATCTTTCTTTTAACTTCAGGTCCTCACATTAGCTTGCTTGGATCCTGTAGCGCAGTGGTTTTCAACCAGTGGTCCGGGGACCACCAGTGGGCCTTGAGGGGGTTCCAGGTGGTCCCCAGCTAAATGATGGAGAGTTTTAATGATAACCAAATGGGCCCTTATAGATCTTTAACTCTTGAGAGCGTAAAATGAAACCAAATGGACCCGTAAGGGTTACACATCTGACTGCATAGCTTAATTTACAAGAAGTCTACACAATTCAACGTTTGCCAGGCCTGTTATCTCTCCTAATGGTATTGACATCAATACAGAATGGAATCGTGGACAAAATCTTGTCCAACGACAACAAAATATTAGTTAGTTTTGGATTTGGTGGTCCGTAGCCCAAATACCCAATAAATAATGGGCCTTGATATGAAAAGGGTTGAAAACCAATAGCTCTGTGGTTCAGTGACAATGTGGTATGTAGTCACGAAGAAGGATGTAGGCCTACAGTACTGAATGGATCAGTAAAAAAATTTATCTATTTGTGTACATTAGTTACAATACAGATTGATTGATTGATTGATTGATTGATTAATTGATAACGAGCATATGTACAAAAGAAAATAAATTGCACATTTAGATCAAAAGGATAACAAAATTATGCCTGAAGCCTTGTTTCCATTGTGGTCCCATAAATACAGTTAAAAACAATAACTTAAACGTTACAAAATGTATGGCTATTGTTTACTCATCCTGCAAATTGTATGCGGAAGAGTGTAAACCTACTGCCTGCATATATGCAACTTGGAGACTTGAATGTGCGTCAATGCATTTATGGAAAGCAGAAGATACCAAATTATAATGAAGACTTATTTTTCTTATTTTGCCTCTTGTGTGCAATTACAGATTCAACGCAGCATTGCTAATGGGGAACCAGCAAGGGCAGAATCCATTTGTTCCGGCCGACGTGCCGGCCGGTAAACACCGTCGGCCGGTTGTTTTAAGGGTCGGCCGGCCGGATTTCTTTTTCTTTTTTTTTTTTGTACCGGCCGGCGCGATAGGTCGGCCGGTCGGTCGGCCGGTCGTTTGATATGTCGGCCGGTCCGTGGATAGGTCGGCCGGTCGTTGGATAGGTCGGCCGGTCCGTGGATAGGTCGGCCGGTCCGTGGATAGGTCGGCCGGTCCGTGGATAGGTCGGCCGGTCCGTGGATAGGCCGGCCGGTCGTTTTGGGGGGGGGGGGGGGGGGGGCCTTCAGGGACCCCCAGGAACCCCCAAATGGTAACTCTGTCATTTCTCTACCGTTTTGGACGGGGGTGGGCTCGTTGGAATCGTGTCTTTGGGCGTCTTTGGGGGTCTCAAGGTTCGGGGACCCCCAGGGACCCCCAGATACCCCCAAATGGTAACTCTGTCATTCCTCTACCGTTTTGGAGGACACCATGTAGAGGACACCATGTAGAGGACACCATGGAGGACACCATGTAGAGGACACCATGGAGGACACCATGTAGAGGACACCATGTAGTGGACACCATGGAGGACACCATGGAGGACACCCCCGTCCATTGGGGGTTGTTGTTAACTGGGGATGGCCCAAAGCAGCATTTTTTGGGCAAGTAGATTGGAAATTGTTCTTTCCACAGGAAGACCAAATTTAATTTTATTTCCTGAAATGTAATATGTTCTCTAAGAGGTTTTTCTTTCTTGAGGTTACTGGGTTAAAAGAGAAGATTAAATGTTTACTGCTAAAGAGAGAAAGGGGAATTTTTGTCTTTCCATTTCCACGTGTTGTGCTGTAGCTATTGTAGGGAGAAAATATAGTATGTATTTATATGGCAGTATTCTCATCCTCAGAGGCTCATAGGCTGGCTATAAGGTGGTACGGGTACGGAGTCAGAGAAATGGAGGCAGTTGTTCTATGTGTTTACTAATCTTCCATATATACTGTACTTTGCAAGTTGAGGATACATTTTCATTTGTGCTTACAAGAGGGATGCCATCCTTCTTCAGTTGCAGGGTGAAGCATAAATGAGTATTATTTCATACAGCAGGATGTATTGTATAAGATAGCTCTAACATGTGCTGGTTGTCCGAGCTAGGACCCGCTGCGGTGGTGTCCCAACTTAAACCAGGATGCCGAAACTTCTAATACAATGTTATCTGAGTTGCAAGGCCAAATATTCTGTCTCGTGCTAAGGACTTGGAGTATCTCTCGAGTCTAGAGTAGGAGTTGCAATTAACTGATTGAAGACGACCCTATTCTTGCCATTATGATGCACTATAATATGGTGAGGTATATAGGGTCATAAGGTCGTAATACAGCTGCTAAGGGTATCTTCTTCTCCTGGTTCTAGCTTAACCACATATCCCAAGGACTCCAGTCGTTCTATCTCAGCTCTGTAAGCCGCAGCTTGCTCCGGGGAGTTGGCCAATCTTCTCTCCGTACTTCTTAATTGTGGGAGTGCCGCCTCGTAGGGGGCACGTAGGGGGCACGGAGGGGAAGCATGTCAGACCTCCCCTCCGTAATAGTGGTGTTGTGTAACGATGTATACGCCATCGACGTTAATGCGTAGTCTCTGATTCCAATAAATCAATCGCCTGTTGATCCTGACGTGAGCGTGTACTCAGTTTTTCGCTACGCCAAGTCAGTACCATCCATCATCCAAAGTGGTTCTACATGTCTGTACCCTTCATCCGGTTGTTATTGCTGACACAAAGTGGTATTTTGACTCATGGGTCCTCTTCCGAAATTCCTGGGTTGGACCCTGACTAGTCCACCCTAATGGAGTCTTGATGGCTGCCGGTCCGCCGGATGGACCCATCTTACAGGTTCTCTGAAGTCCTTCTCCTGATCTCTTTTATTAAATCACTTCTTGATACATAAGTCTCTTTTATTAAATTACTTTTTGATTCATAAGCCTCTGCCTCCTCGTTAGTGACAACAGTGCAGAGTTTGACCACTCCATCCTTCAGTTCCTGTTCTCCCAGGATGGCTACCAGCGGGATTCCTGAGCGCACACAGTACTGCACCTGGTTCAGGTATTTTGGGCTCCTTTTGTACTCAGTCTGTGCCTTGATGCCAGCAGTCCAGAGCTCGGCCGTCAGTCGGAGTCTCTCCTCCAGTAAGTTCTTCTGTGCCGAGACCACCATGACCTGCACCTCTGTGGTACGCACGTTGTTAACCTTTGCCTCCATGATAGAGAAGATCCTCTCCATGCCAATGCTGACACCGACACACGGCACCTGCCTATCCTTGGGGAAATCTTTCCCACCAGGTTGTCATACCGTCCACCTCCAGCCACACTGCCCGTGCTCGCGGTCTTCTCTTGGGCCCACCGCGCCCGCCTGGATCAGCACGGCCTCATATATTACACCTGTGTAGTAGTCCAGACCTCTGGCTAGGCTGAGATCACACAGCACCTTGTCTGTGACCTGAAAGATCTGCAGGTAGTTGAAGAGCTCCTTCATGTCGGTGAGGCCGGCACGAACCTGGTCGCTCTTACACATCTTGGTGTCTTGAAGCAGGAGCTCTACCAGGTCAATACCACCCTTCATATTCACATATTTACCAATCTGATCAGCCACCTCCTCCGATACGCCCTTCTCCATTATCTCATTTTTAACATCTGACCAGGACAATTTGTCCATTTTGTCTACTGACGAACAGATGGTACAAAACTTGCCCTTTGGAACGCCGCACAGGTCAAACATTCCCTCCAGAATGCGTCTGTCATTGACCTTGATGCAGAAGTCTCCCAGCTCCAGCTCGCTGAGTATTTCGTAGATGATTTTCAGGCATTCCGCATCGGGGACCAAATTATCGTACTTTCCCGCTATGTCAAAATCACATTGGTAGAATTCCCTGTAGCGGCCCAGGCCTGGGTTGTCACGACGGTAGACCTTGCCTATTTGGTAGCGCTTGATGTTGGTGACGTTGTTCATGGCCAAGTAGCGGGCAAAGGGCACGGTGAGGTCATATCTGAGAGACAACATCTCTCCACCTTGGTCCTTGAGGTCGTATATCAGCTTAGCGTCCTCGCCGTACTTGCCTGTCAATGTCTCTTTTAGTTCAAAGACAGGTGTGTCAATGGTCTCAGCACCGTGACGTTTGAAACAGCCAGTGATGGTGTTGAGCACCTTCTCTCTGATGGCCATCTGCGAGGGGTTGTAGTCTCTTGTTCCCTTGGGAGTTTTAAGGACAAACTGGTGTTTCCTCCCACAGTCTCTTGCTTCCGCTACTTCCTCCAACCCCTTTTCCATTTTCAGGACGACCGCCTTGCTCTCCATCTTAATCTCATTATTGCCCTTTTCCCCCTCTGTTTCCACCTTCTCCAACCCCTTTTGCATGTTTAGGATCTTATTCTTATTCTAGTCTTACGATAAGATAGCTCGAACTTGTGCTGGTTGTGTAGGACCCGTTGCAGTGGTGTGGTGTCCGATCCCAACTTACACCGGGATGCCGAAACTTCTAATACAACGTTATCCGAGATGCAAGGCCAAATATTCTGTCTTGTGTCAAGTACTTGAAGTATCTCTCGCATCTAGAATAGGACTTGCAATTAACTGCGCTATAAGCCCATTCTGATCCCTCTTTTATATGATGCCAGCTACGTATCACCATGACGATGTCAGGCATGTATACCCATATATGAGGTTTCTACATTAGTCTGATGTCAGCACTGGATATCGCTGTTGTCTCAATACATAGAGCTAAAGGTTGTCCCATATATGGAGCTCTAGGCGAAAGCCTGTCCCCATATATGGAGCTCTAAGTATGAAAGCCTTTGTTACAGGATTGCTCAATTCTTACAACACATCCTGCTAAGTAATTTAATGGCAACTAAAAGAGAATCCCCCCCCACACACACACATACACACACACTCTCCCTTCCAGTGTGTTGTCCCTGTCTCTGCCAATGTTTCCTCCGATACACTGTAGTCTGTATTGACCTGCTTATGATGATGGCACTTTATGATGCTATGTACTGTACTTGGTTGGCTACTCTTTTATTTTGGTGCAACCACTTCCTTACGGAGCTATGTGTGTGGGTGGCTGGCTGGCTGGGTGGGTGGCTGGCTGGGTCTGAGCACGAAAACAGCATGGTTGTTTTTCATCACCTGTGCGCAAACTAACACACACACAAACACACACGCACATATTAACTGTATATATGATGATTTCGGGTGTGCCAGTACAGTACAGTGACAGTACAGTACAGTAGAGGGTACAGTAGAGGGACCCCACACGGTAACTCTGTCATTTCAACCATTTCGGACGCGGGGTGGCATGGCCCCCTGGGCTCGTTCCCCAGGGACCCCCACACGGAGTTGCACCACTCACTTCACATGGGTGTGATTTTTTTATCCTTATCTTATTGCACAGATGCATGTGCTCATGCTATGTTGTCACATGTCTGTTGTTGTTCTGTACTGTTTTTATGTTTCAAACCTCTATGAACTGCTGCAAATGAAACTAGAATAAATCAGTCCTTATTTTTGAGTTTAGGTCACGATCGGGTCAGGTCAGTTTATTTGACTGGATTGGATTAGCAATGCCTAGAGGAGGGTGCAAACTGGTGACATTAAGAAGCTGCGGTGCTTGTGCTCTGCCTCTGTGCTCGACGTGTGTGAAATGTAATAAACACTGGTGCTGCAATAGTTCTTGTTTTCATAAAGAGGTTATCATCAGCCTTAATCTTAATCATTAACTTGTAGATCTGTTGTTTTTTGCCGATTGGACGAGCTGAATACATTTCACATTATTTTCTGTCACCACATTGCATGCACAATATTGTAAGTAATGTTCTGTAACACTTGGAAACATCAATAATGGATTAATTGTCAAATGTAATTGTCAGGTGTGGTTTTCAAGCAGGACCCAAATGCAAGGAAGTCGGGATCTTAGAAGTCTTTATTCAAACAAAGACCTGCAGTAGTGCAACACATAGCAAACATAAAACAGACTTGGAACTCCGGTGACAATACACAGGTGAACTCAAATCAAATCAACACAAGGATTGGCTGGGGAAAACAAGACACAGGTGAAACAAAGAACCAAA
>NC_139708.1:22814714-22882101 GCF_964188405.1 Protomyctophum parallelum | reverse complement strand
AGCCTGTTGTTTTTCTTTGCCCTCGAATAAGACATTAAAAGTCCATAGACTTGGCTGCCATGTGACATCATGTCTGAAAGCCAGATGTCGGATGGGCTAGCTTGGATTTCCTTGGAAATGTACTCGAGTAAGAGTGATAATTGTAAAAAATAATCTAATACTCAAGTAAAGTACAGATTCTTAAGTAGCTACTTCAGTTCTGTATAGCTACTTAAAAGGATCCCTGGCTAGTGGCTAATAAGACAAATATGCCTTAAAACATTATACGTGCTCTCTATAACTAAAGTTTAAAACACTACATAAATTATAAATGGAGAATCTAAGGCCCAATCCCAATTGCCTCCCTCAAGCCCTGAGCCCTGAACCCTCATTGACTTTAGTGACGTCAGCTGTAAGTGCTTGAGGGTGAGAGGCTGCAAGGGCTCCATATTGTTGTGAAAGAAATGAGACAGCACTTTGAAGATGAGTCCGCCATTCATGACACTTTGCATCACTTTATAAAAACTGTCCTTATTCACAGCCAGTGCCTCCATGCTTGGCCTATTTATACATGTCTATCATGTCTATTTTAGTATATTGTCACAGTGCAAAGGCAGGAGCTTTAGGACCCAATAGCAGACAGATAGACGCAGGCAGATGAGCTTCAATGCAAGGTTTTTATTCCAAAAAAGCCCCTTGCCACAAGGAACTTGAAGTACATGTACATTACATACAGTACACTAGGAGTTAAATCATGGATACACGAGGAGAACACTACTGACAAAGTGACAACTAGCAAGGGAACTGAACAAACAGGGGAGTATAAATAGACACAGACTAACTAGGCACAGGTGAAACAAAACTCAAAATCAAGACAGGGATTGGCTGGGGGACTAATAAGAGGAGGTGGAAAACAAAGACTAATCCCAATACAGGTTAGACAAGGCAGGTACAGAACTACAGGGGCAGACAGGAAGATACAAAACAATACTACAAAATAAAAGGTACACAAGTTAAAGGTGAAACTCAAACTGGAACTAAGACACAGGGAAAACACAATACTACAAAATCACAGGAACACAACAGAAGGGTAAAACAATAACAAAAACCAAGAACAGGGTACACAAGAAAACACGTCACGGACCGTGACAGTATTTAAGCGGATCGTTTTATTATTAGTTTCATAAATACACTTTCCTGTGTGATAGGGGTTGTAATATTCATAATAATATTCCTTATAAATTGCATTTCCATATTCTTTTACATTGCTCATTAGTCATTTCTTATCATGTTTCCTTTATTATTATTATTGTTATTAAATATATAGCCTATCCTTCCATTCCGTCTCCCTTTGAGAACAGTGAGAAAGCACTATTGTGTTTGTTGATATTCTAACCGCAATACATAACTAATTTGCGTACTTAAATGATTGACGTTCGGAGGATCCCCCTCATTCCCCTGGTAACGCTATGAACTGTGGGTAATTTCTTTGCCAAAGTCAGCCAAAGGCCCAATCCCAATCCGCTCCCTTGCTGACTCAATGAGCCCTCATATAGCTGCACGTTCATGTGAAATCTGCGAGGGCTTTAGGGATGTCCCATTTGAAATCGGTAAATCAGTGAGGGCTCAGCCCCGCCCCTTTTATGTGCCCTTTGCCGAAGTCAGCATCGATGCTGACTTTGGCTGACTTTGGCAAAGAAATTACCCACAGTTCATAGCGTTACCAGGGCAATGAGAGGGATCCTCCGAACTTCAATCATTTAAGTATGCAAATTAGTTATGTATCGCGGTTAGAATATCAACAAACACAATAGTGCTTTCTCACTGTTCTCAAAGGGAGACGGAATGGAAGGATAGGCTATATATTTAATAACAATAATAAGGGAAACATGATGAGAAATGACTAATGAGCAAACTTAAAGAATATGGAAATGCAATTTATAATGAATATTATGAATATTATTATATATGCAAATTACAAACCCTATCACACAGGAAGGTGTATTTATAAAACTAATAATAAAATGATCAGCTTAAATACTAAAATAGACATGATAGACATGTATAAATAGACCAAGCATGTAGGCACTGGCTGTGAATAAGGACAGTTTTTATAAAGTGATGCAATGTGCTGTCCCATTCCTTTCACAACAATTTGGAGCCCTTGCAGCCTCTCACCCTCAAGCACTTACAGCTGACGTCACTAAAGTCAATGAGGGTTCAGGGCTCAGGGCTTGAGGGAGGCAATTGGGATTGGGCCCAAAGTCAACATCGAAAGGGCACATAAAGAGCCCTCACTGACTTACCGATTTCAAATGGGACATCCCTCAAGCCTTCGCAGACTTCACATGAACGCGCAACTAAGTCAATAAGGGCTCATTGAGTCAGCAAGGGAGCAGATTGGGATTGGGCCTTTCTCTCATAGGAACTGCTCCTGTCGCAAGTTGATGATGTCATATGTCCATGTGTGGTCCAGCGCTATGGAAAGAATGGAATGCACATGCTAATAAAAAGTATTTAAAATATTGCTTTGATGCTCATATTATCCTTAGGAAGCATAAAATTGCTTTTTATTAGCATATGCATTCCATACATTCCATAGGGCTGCTAGACCATATGGGCATATGACACCATCAACTTGCGACAGGAGCAGCTCCTATTGAGTGAAAGATTCTCTAATTATGAAAGAAATACAATATTTAAGGTGTTTAAAAATATATATTTTAGTTGTAGAGGGCAAGTATAATGCTTTTATGCATATTTGTCTTATTAGCCAAGGATCCTTTTAAATAAATGGTAAATGGTGCATTTATATATAGCACCTTTTATCCAAGGCGCTTTACAAAGATTGTGCATTACATTCACCCATTCACACACACACATTCTCATTCATACACCGATGGTGGAGGAAACCATGCAAGGCACCAACCTGCACATCGAGAGCAATTAGGGGTTCAGCGTCTTGTTCAAGGACACTTTGACACTATGGGCTCCATCTTCGTCACCGCGAAACCCCATATCCCTAAACTTCTTTGCCTTTTTTTTACTATTTTGAAAAACATTTTTGAATAGTTCAACTAGCCAATCTACATTGACACGTTGTGAGCTTGTAGACCATTTTAACTATTCAAAAATGTTTTGCAAAATAGTTTAAAAAAAAAAGGCAAAGAAGTTTAGAGATAAGGGGTTTAGCGGTGACGAAAATGGAGCCCCATAACTCTGGGGGAGCCCGGGATTGAACTGGGAACCTCACGGTTCACATCCAGCTTCTCTACCGGCCACTTTACCCCTGAGTCACTGCGGCCCGGAGGACAGTACTAAAGTACATTTATTCAGTTACCTCTCCTCAAAATGAATAAAATATAAAACCATAGAATATAACCTTTTAAAGTTGATGTTGTAGTGGTATAGCCAGAATGTAAAATGCCATTAGAAAATAAAGGAATTTGGGATAGATTGAAAGGGGAAAGGAATTGATTTAGACTTAATATAAGCTATATCTACTCAATAAATGAATCAAATGTCAGAAACATTAGCTGATTTATTGAGCCGACCTGTTGATGGCTGTAGAGCTCAGCCACAGTACGTGTGGACAGGCCAACACAAAGATTCTGTATCATGTCATCCCACGATGAGTTGAAATCCACTCTGTGGTCACTGGTGGGTGTATAGGGCTGTCAAATGCAGCAATGTTAGCTGCTGCTTTCTCTGTTGGGCCTGCAGGTTTCCTTGAGGCAGACTGACAGTGTTCTTATGTTATTATGTTATTGACAGTATAGTATAGGGCCTCACGTTTATGGTTCTGGGGTGAACTATCTCTGAATCCCGTAATGGATATGGACTGTGGTGAAAGTGTATTATGGAAAAGAATTAGGAAGACATAGTAGTTGTTGACATCTTCAGTTTATTCAGTGACAGTCAGAAGCAGAGAACCAGAGTCCTAGAGTCCAGCTACCATCTCTCACACAGTTCTCGGTGGCATCCTTCTTCTCCCTCCTCCTCCGCTCTCTCTCCCTCTCTTTATATCTGCCGAGAGGGAGAGCTTTCCCAACCGATCGCGTGAGAAGTCCTTGTTTACAAGCACAGTTTCCCACCACTCCTGGAACCCTCATCCTTATCAGAGTCCACTGGCAGCACATCCTCTCCCGTCCCCAGAGACAGGGAGAGGTGCCCAGTACATGAAGAACAGCATGTAGCCTATTATTGTCTCCACCAGGCCGAAGGCATGGGGGGAGCTAGTATGTTTTGCACTCCGTCCGTCCGTCCGTGTGTGTGTCCGTCCGTCCGTCCGTGTGTGTGTGTGTGTGTCCGTGTCCGTGAGCAGCTAATCTCGGCCACCGTTAACCCGGTCGATGCCAAATTTTGCACACACACTCCCTGGATGCCAACGATGAACCTCTGCCCCAAACTTTCCAGAACGGCCTGTTATAGCGCCACCAGGAGGCCGCTTTGTGCAAAACAAGTTTTTGCACAGTACACCTACAGATTTTGTCCAAACATCACGCAAATTGGTACACAGTCTCTCTAGAGCCATTCAACGAAACCGGTCTTTCAGATTTCTCAGACTCCATCCTGATTGGTTAAGATTGGCTTCCAAAGTTCACAGGAGTGCTCAGTTTCAAACAAAATGCTGCAAATCATGAACACATCGCGTGATTTCCGTGAAATTGTGCACCCACATTCCCACTAGGCCGAGGACGAAATGCCACATGAACAATTTCAACTCAGCCTCAAGGTGGCGCTATAACTGGCAGAAAATAGTTTTTACCTCTAACTGCACGGATCTGTGGATAACTTTGTATGCCAACTCCCTAGAGGCCAAGGAAAAACCTTTGCCTGGAATTTTTTACTTTTGTTGCCCTTTTATCCAACCACCAGATGAAGGCAAGCTGCAATGTCCTACATTCCTATCCTGGTGGAGACCTGTGCCCAGAAGGGCACTTTTTCTAGTTTCACAATATGTCTGGAAGTTAACACAAGGCTTGCACAATTATGTCTATATGATAAAAATCATATAAATAAAAATAAATGAAAATGAATGTCATGAAACCTTTAACTTTCCTGCTAACTTAACTGAGGAACTTAACTTTCCTGCTAACTTAACTCAATCAATACATCTCCCTCTCTCTCTCCATCCTTCCATCATTCTCTCTGCAGGTCAGATGCTGATCGATGGCTGAAGGTCAGAGAGGAACCGTGGCACAGCCAGGAACGCCCCAGGTCTCCAGCGTTATGGAGAACGAGATTCTCATGGACCTTAGGCTATGATGATGATTTCTGAACTTTCCCCAGTGTTTTTTTAGTATATCGCGCTTTATAACAAATAATCGTAACTCTGGGCCGGGGACCACCAGTGGTCCTTGAAGGGATTCCAGGTGGTACTCCCCGCTAAATGATGGAGAGTTGGTAACCAAATTGGACCCTTATAGATCTTTAACTCCTGAGAGTGTAAAATGAAACCAAATGGACCTGTATGGGTCCATTTGGTTTCATTTTACGCTCTCAAGTTAAATCATTTTTAAACATCTGCATTATTTCATTTACAAGACGTCTACACAATTAGAGAATCCAACGACAACAAATTATTCAAAGAGGCTCATCAAGCAAATGTCAAATAAATAATGGGCCTTGATATGAAAAAGGTTGAAAACTGCTCTATGCAAACCATACATACAGACATACATACAGAATATCCCCACCTTGCTACCCATTCTTTGTTGTCTCCACCAGCCGAAGGCATGGGGGAGAGTATGTTTTGCACTCCGTCCGCGTGTCCGTCCGTCCGTCCGTCCGTGTGTCCGTCCGTGAGCAGCTAATCTCGGCCACCGTTAACCCGGTCGATGCCAAATTTTGCACACACACTCCCTGGATGCCAACCATGAACCTCTGCCCCAAACTTTCCAGAACGGCCTGTTATAGCGCCACCAGGAGGCCGCTTTGTGCAAAACAAGTTTTTGCACAGTACACCTACAGATTTTGTCCAAACATCACGCAAATTGGTACACAGTCTCTCTAGAGCCATTCAACCAAACCGGTCTTTCAGATTTCTCAGACTCCATCCTGATTGGTTAAGATTGGCTTCCAAAATTCACAGGAGTGCTCAGTTTCAAACAAAATGCTGCAAATCATGAACACATCGCGTGATTTCCGTGAAATTGTGCACCCACATTCCCACTAGGCCCAGGACCAAATGCCACATGAACAATTTCAACTCAGCCTCAAGGTGGCGCTATAACTGGCCGAAAAGTGTTTTTACCTCTAACTGCACGGATCTGTGGATAACTTTGTATGCCAACTCCCTAGAGGCCAAGGAAAAACCTTTGCCTGGAATTTTTCACATCTGCTCTTTATAGCGCCACCAGGAGGCCGACATATGTAAAACACATTTTCTATTATTACTCCTTCACATTTTATCCAAATTTCACGCAAATCGGTACACATGATCTCCATAGTCATGTGATCAAGACAGGTTTGTTTGATTTCTCATATTCCATCCTGATTGGCCACGATTGCCTCCTACAGTTTTCAGGAGTAGCCCGCTTTTTACAAATCGCCACAACTCCTCAACGCAGCGTCCGATTGCGATGAAACTGTGCACGCATATTCCCACTAGGCTGAGGAAGAATCCTGGTGGAGACCTGTGCCGATTGGCACTTTATTTGATACCTGTTTTTAAGGAGCACTGGAAGACAGCTCTGTGGTGCTGATCCAGGTATGAATGAAAAATCAGGTATGGATGAAAAAATATTCCCCCCCCCCCCCCCCAGTACTTAATTAGACCCCTTGGTGTGCATGTTGTTATGTGCAATGATGTCTTCCCTTTGTATTTAGGGTTTCTTCCTGGAGCCTGAAACCTTGACAGTCAAACATGCCAATGAAAATGTTTAATAATTATGTTTATCTGGAGTGTTCCTTTTGAACACAGTCATGTCCCTTCAGGTGATTGAAAGACTAAAATAGAGGCGAAAATAGTTTGTTTCCCCCACTGCTAAAACGGTGTCACAGTGTTAATGTTAACTATACTCCAATATGTCGTGGAACCATAGAGAGGGCTCTAGTGCCAAGTAGTCCTACCAGATGGCCTCACTTGGCCATGTTTTCCCTGGCATATAACATACAATCAGGCTGACCGCATGTGCACAGTACACTATGTCCACACGGCACACATAGACCAGGAATAGATTTTCACTCATTAACAAAGACTATACCACAGTGGCTCTCTTTGCACATAGTGGTAGACAGTAACTAAGTACATTTACTTGATTACAGTATACTTAAGTAAATTTTTGGAGTAGTTGCTTCTTTCTTTGCAAGCAAATGGCTTTCACTCTGATGCCTTTCAAATAGAAATATTGTACTTTTAACGCCACTGCATTTCTAAAAAGGGAACTCAAACTCATACAAATATATGAATTAATCACTCAAGCCCCATTTCAAATATAGTGAAAATAGGCAATCTACGAGCACGAGCTCACACCGCGCCACAATGCGACATTTCTTTTTTTTCCCTTTTTTTTGGGGGGGGGGATATCTTCACATTTTAAATTCAGCAATGCATTGATATTAAAAAGAAAATGTACTTTTGAATACTTGAGTATTTGTCCACCACCACCATGCAAGTCTGGCACACATCCAAGAATGTTTGTAAGCTAAAAACAACTATCATAATGTGCAGTACCCATAGCCACCCGTTCTTTCAGGCTCAGAGCCCAGTGTGCTGCGTGCACTGTGCACGTGTGCGGGGAGATAATGCACAGTCCTGAAGTTTGCTCAACCCTACAAGCAGATTCACAAATCGGTTTGTACCATTTTATTTTTGAGTGGTGCAACCACTCCAAGGAACAGCAATGTCCGTGTCCGCGTGTCCACCTATGTGACGTTAATGAGCACCAGTATTAGCCTGGTTAATAAACCAGACTAATATCGCACGGACCGCGGGATATTAGTCTGGGGAGGCTTGGATTTCATTTCCAGGGAAACATTTTCTCTTTGACGCAATTGGTCAGAGCTACTGTCAGTCAAAGGTCTCAAGCATTGAAAGTCCCTGTACCAAAGCCCGCCCATATTGCATACCGTGTCCCGATTGGCCGCCCACATTCTCTGGTGTAGGAAATGGGCGTACAATTGAGCCTCTCCAGACCGAAATCCGCCGGCAGGCAATTTATTTTTGCCAACGGCTGATTCGGTCTGGTTTATTAACCAGGCTACACCAGTATGACTATGAGTACCAGTAGGGGCGCTGTTGTGCCAGAAACAGAGAGAGAGACAGTGCCTGCTAATGAGAGAGAGAGAGAGGAGGGGGGAGAGGGGAGTTGCACCACTCGGTTCACACGGGTGTGATTATTTGTTAACACTTGCACACTATATGTATAGTATACAGACTTGGGATTCTCACGCGCTGCAGCAACAGGAAGTGATGTCAGTCCCTGTCACCTGGGAGACAGAGACGGTTGCTAAGATACCATGACAGTGGGTTCTTGTTTCTGAGCCTCGCTTTCACATGGACTCACATGCACAGATAGACACTAGTCCGTCAGTGGCCAGGCAGCCATCTTCTCTGCCTTCATCACTGTGGCAGTCTTCTAAAGCTCTGCTCACAATGTCATTTCATCAGCCTTATTTTGTCAGAATCATACTTTGTTACACTGGCAATAGCAGATCTGCAGCTCACCACGAGCTGTGAGCTTGTAGAATCTATTCATGGTGTGCGACACAAAGTACAGTATAGATCAAGCCCTTGTCTTACTTGCATGTTTCTCTGACACTGTACATTATTTTGTGAGTGTTGGATTAACCATAATGGACCCTTCTGGGTGCCCTTTCCCTAAGCGTTTAGGTCAAGGGCATCCAGAAGGGTCCTTTAAAGGCTAAAGGACCCCTGTGGGACCATTTGTGCCCTCAGAATAAAAAAATCACTGGGGATTTGACTGTGAAAGTAAAAATTTTGCAGACCCTTATTTTTATTACTACCGGTACTTTCGGCATGATTTATTGTTAACATGCTTGCATCCTGAGCGTATCGCATATACACATTGTGACATTTGAATCTGACCAGACAACTGTAGGGAAGACACCTGTCAAGTGCAGCAGAGTGTCTGGCCTTCCTCTTGGAACAGTATGTGTTTGTGTCGGGCGGGGGGGGGCTATAAGGGACAAGGGCGGGGGGCTATAAGGGACAAGGGCGGGGGGCATTGGTAAGGGACGAGGACTTGGCGTGGGTGGGTGTATATAGGCTGGAGACAGAGATTATATAGCCTGGTGCAGAAGTGCTGTTCAGCGTAATGGGGTTTATGAGCCTGAGGGCAGAGTTTGTTTTACGGCCTACCGGAGGAGGTGTTGACAGGAACGAGCAATGTTAAGAGCAGAGAGAGAGAGTGGGCCTTATTATAAAGCCTGGGCCCCAGCAGTGTGAGCGCCGTCCGCATGAACGTGTTGTGATGGACACGGAGTAGATGAATTTAGCCTCCAGGTGAGGGAGTTGATGGAGGGGATGTTTTGGAGGGTATTGGGGGCTGGAGGTTGAGGACTGTAACATCTGGAAATTGGATTTATTGTCCGCAGCAGCCTATAGTGGTCGAGTTCCACTTGGCCTGTAGGTGTGGGCAGATCAATGTGACTTGCCCTAATGGATGTGGTTGCCAGGTAGGATTGTCTGATAAGAAAGGCCCTGTTGGCTTCAGTGAAACAGACGCCACAGCAAGCTTGGTTAACTCTGTGTTAGAGAGAGGATCGTCTTTCGCTGCGGAGGAAAACACAGCGTTAAGATAGTACTAAGCAAGTAAGCTGTGCAGCGATTCACATCCCCACTGACTCGCTATAATCACGACAGCTGGAATGTTCAATTTAGTATAGTAACATATGGTTGCTTGGGCCATGCGGTCTCACCATCAGATAGAGCTGAGGTCGCCTAAGGCTTTGAAGGTTGTGGCAAGTTCTTCGCTAATTTATACTAAGTCTTACAACCGGTATCGCTTACTACCAGATATAACGATTTTCAACATAAACACGTGACAATTTGACATAATGCATCACATTTATCTACTGAACGTCAGTTAATTTCAGCGACAGTATTGTGCGAAGTATAAATTATGCTCCGACATAGTGGTAACTGCACACAGACAGCGTGGAAAGACAATACAAAGAATAAAATAAAAACAGCAACAGCCACACAGAAGCCCTGGGACTTGAACATATAACCACTGGCAAAATGAAGGCACGAGTGAGCGCATCCCCAATATGCCAGCACAGCACAACGCACACAGGGAAACACCACGAGAAATGCTTCATCCACAGCGCAGAGCAGAAATACTTAGATAGAAAGCGTTCTATCTTAATGCAAGGTGCATTAATCCTCACAGTGGCTCCCCATCTTTATTCATTTATTGGCCAGCTGCGGTGTCCATTCAATCAGTCACTTAAAGGCTGGCCTAATGGACACACAACACAAATGGGGGGGGGGGGGGGGGGAGCTATAGTCCACATCACAGCCAGAGTAGGCACTGCAGTATAGACACAAATAGAGAGTAAAGCCTAATTTATACTTCCTTGCACAACGGCGTGGTGCAAGGAAGTATAAACTCGGTTTAAGAGATAAACATTGGGGCAGAAAGAAGATGTGAGGGGCTGTGAGGGGCTGTGAGGGGCTGTTTAAAAGAATAATGGGAGGGGGGGGGGTGAAGGTGACAAGAAAGCAGATGAAGAGTGAGCAAGATTGAGAGGTTTAAAGTATGTGTGTGTGAGGGAGAATGGTCAATATCAGAGACACGATAGGGAGAGATCCAGGCCGACAAGTCCACGCATTGAGGACGGTGTGTGTGTGTGTGTGTGTGTGTGTGTGTGTGTGTGTGTGTGTGTGTGTGTGTGTGTGTGTGTGGTGTGTGGTGTGTGGTGTGTGGTGTGTGGTGTGTGCGTGCCTGCGTGCCTGCCTGCCTGCCTGCGTGCATGAGAGAGAGAGCGTGTGCATGTGCGTGCATGAGAGAGAGTGAGAGAGAGAGGGGGGAGGGAGCGGTGGTGTGTTAGAGTTAGAGCGAGGGAGGGATATCCACTGCACTGTTGTGTGACTGGAAATTTAATAGAGAGAGAGAGAGAGAGAGAGAGAGAGAGAGAGAGAGAGAGAGATAGAGAGAGAGAGAGAGAGAGAGAGAGAGAGAGAGAGAGGCAGGCAGGAAAGGAGCAGGGGAGAGAAGAGATGCAATGCAAAAAAGCACTGCAAGTAATTTCACCCGTTTGTATGAAATTCCAGAGGACTAACATTTAGGCTACTAAGATAACATTAGTAAACCTTACTGCATGAGGGGGTAAGTGTGTGTGTGGGGGGGGGGGGGAACAAACATCCAATTGTGATGAGCCAGTGTCAAGCAGGTGCGCATTGTGTAGAAAGTGGAATAAGGGGCCAGCATGCTGCAGGCAGAAGGGTATAGCTTAAGGACAGAAAGGTGTTTGCTGTGCAGTGGCATACGCGGAGCTATGTTAAATGAAGCCATGTGAAACTCTGGGTTGGCTATCCTATCTGCCGTGGTGTGTGTGACTGAATATGTGCCCGTGGCAATGAAATGCAGGGGGGGGGGGCTCTGAGTCTCAATATAGAACGCTATCAATCCACTACTAATCACGCGTCTGAATACCTCCTCCCTTTCGTTCTATTCCTCACCCTCCCTCCCTCTCTCCTCACCCTCCCTCCCTCTCTCCTGTCCCTCCCTCTATTTTCTGCTGGACGAACACGCGCACGGGCGTGCGCACACACACACACACACACACACACACACACACACACACACACACACACACACACACACACACACACACACACACACACACACACACACACACACACACACACACACACACACACACACACACACACACACACACACACACACACTACACTTAATTGTAATCCAAGCCACAAACATTATATGCCATTTGTAGCTTTTTGATATAATGAGTTTTGTTTGACACACTGCTCAAGTGACAAAAGGCCCACATGATGCACAGTACAGTACAGGTTCACTGAATGACAGCCAGAAGTTAATACAATCAGTGCATTTAGGTCATCACTTTGCCCAGTAGTTCTCATGGGGTCCTTGCCTCTGAGAGTTATGAGGGTCCTTGAAATGACAAGGTTAGACCCTAAAGGTAGTCTCTCGACTCTCTCGACAGGCTGTTTTTGAGGGGGGATATGCCCAGCTTTGGGTGTGTGTGTGTGTGTGTGTGTGTGTGTGTGTGTGTGTGTGTGCGTGTGTGTAAACACAAACTTTGTCCTAACACAATACACAAACATTAAATGCCATTGACAATGAATGGACAAATTTGAGTGTTTGTGTAAACACAAACATTGAAGACGAAGGTGAAGACGCAAATTCTGATTGGCCGGAATGAGATGATCTGTACGATGATAAGAGCGCCCCTCACTTCACACAGGTGTGATTTTTCCTTATTTTTTGCCGATGGGTTCTCAGGTTTCCCTAAAGGTGACCCAAAGTCACGGCTAATTATGTGAGAATCCCACATGTAGAGATGGGGCTTTAAAATGTGAACACTTATCTGGCAATGTAGATTTGTGTTACCCCCTCAATTACTCACCTATAGACCGATTCCGTACCGGTTTCATGGTCGCAGCCTACGTATTTCCTGTAGGCGGACTCGACATAGCTGCGGGAGTAAAACCCTCACCAGGCGCACCTCTTCCACTACAGTGAACGGCAGAGTGACTGATGTTAGTTTGCCTCAAACTTTACTCCTTTACCTGCTTTTTTACTAACACTAACATTACAAAGATGCCCAGAACATCGAGATGAACCTGTGTAGTTTATGGCTGCTCCAACAGTAGTGGCAACATAAAAAAAAAAAAAAACGGAATGTCTAATATCCACCGCTGTGGCGGAGACCAGAGCCATTGAGTAATGGTTGAGACAAAGCAGTGAAAGATACATAACGCAAGTCTTACCCAATACCAAATCTTTCTGTTTATTAACACAAGGCTGCTGTACTTTATACCTCATACTTTAAATGCTTAGTATGAGGTATAAAATACAGCAGCCTTGTGTTCATAAAACAGAAAGATTGGGTATTGGGAAATTACGTATCTTTCAGGACCCTTCACTGCTTTGTCTCAACCATTACTCAATGGCTCTGGTCTCCGCCACCGAGGTGGATATTAGACATTCCGTTTTTTTTTTTTTTTTTATGTTGCCACTACTGTTGGAGCAGCCATAAACTACACAGGTTCATCTCGATGTTCTGGGCATTTTTGTAATGTTAGTGTTAGTAAAAAAGCAGGTAAAGGAGTAAAGTTTGAGGCAAACTAACATCAGTCACTCTGCCGTTCACTGTAGTGGAAGAGGTGCGCCTGGTGAGGGTTTTACTCCCGCAGCTATGTCGAGTCCGCCTACAGGAAATACGTAGGCTGCAACCATGAAACCGGTACGGAATCGGTCTATAGGGTGCTCATCCCCGTGCATGGCGGCATGTGGCATTAAATGATGAGACTCAGACGTGTGCACTGCAGAAGCAGGCCTTTGAGCCTGCGCATACAGACGTGTGCAGACAGAAGCAGGCCTTTGAGCCTGCGCATACAGACGTGTGCAGACAGAAGCAGGCCTTTGAGCAGGCGCATACAGACGTGTGCAGACAGAAGCAGGCCTTTGAGCAGGTGCATACAGACGTGTGCAGACAGAAGCAGGCCTTTGAGCCTGTGCATACAGACGTGTGCAGACAGAAGCAGGCCTTTGAGCAGGCGCATACACAGACGTGTGCAGACAGAAGCAGGCCTTTGAGCAGGCGCATACACAGACGTGTGCAGACAGAAGCAGGCCTTTGAACCTGCGCATACAGACGTGTGCAGACAGAAGCAGGCCTTTGAGCAGGCGCATACACAGACGTGTGCAGACAGAAGCAGGCCTTTGAGCCTGCGCATACAGACGTGTGCAGACAGAAGCAGGCCTTTGAGCCTGCGCTTACAGACGTGTGCAGACAGAAGCAGGCCTTTGAGCAGGCGCATACAGACGTGTGCAGACAGAAGCAGGCCTTTGAGCCGGTGCATATACAGGTGGGGCTCAGTACTGTACGTGCTTCAGTGTTGCCAAGGGAACCCACCAAGCAGCAGATAACCCAGAATCAGCCTGTATAAACACCACCACCAAGCAGCAGATACCCCAGAATCAGCCTGTAAACACCACCACCAAGCCTAGCTTATATACCCCGGCTATACTACTGTATACCTTTGTGATTTTACACAGTGTCCATGAAGGTTGTACGGCTATATATTAATACATACTCCATTTGTCATATAATATTTGATATATGCAGTTATCCAGAACCAATTCAACCAATAGGCATATGGGCATATACTGATGACATTAGGGAACATCTCCATATGGGCATAAAAGGGACAAGGACTGACAAATACATGGGTAGACAGGCTATAGCTTAATTAGGCCTATTGTTATATGACTGTATTGTGTCTGCATGCCGGCTGCAATAGGCCATAGCTGCAAGAGCAACAAGGCAGGGTAGGCAGGCTACAGCATGCAACTCTATAACAGTTAAATAATATACTTTTAAAGTACTGTATATACTGAGCGCAAAGAGACAATCCTTATTAGTCGTGGCAGCACAGCATCTACCAAGCGCATTGAAAGGGTGAATCAATTTGAGTGAGCGAGAAGAGAGGAGGGGAGAGAGCGAGGGAGAAGAAGACGGGTGTGTGTGTGTGTGTGTGTGTGTGTGTGTGAGAGTGAGAGAGTGAGAGAGAGAGAGAGAGAGAGAGAGAGAGAGAGAGAGAGCGAGAGCGAGAGCGCTATAGTGAGGGAGAAATACAAGGGAGAGAAGACACTGACGGCGACTCTAGCGATCTGCAGTGGAATAGCCTGTATTTTAGGAAGGTAAAAAGCGCATCGGTGTACGAAGGATAAAATGCCATTCACGTGTCGCATGATGAGCAGAGCCGTTTCTTGATTCCAACATTGCTCGAACACCATAAGGTAAGTGTCGAGCGGTAACGTTACTGTTATAGCCTGATGTGATGCTGATGCAGAATTTGAATAAGTGTGTGCGTGTGTGTGTGTGTGTGTGTGTGTGTGTGTGTGTGTGTGTGTGCGTGCGCGCGTGTGCGTGTGTGTGCGCTCGATTGTGCGTCCGTGCGTGCGTGTGTGCAGTGTGTGTGTGTGTGTGTGTGTGTGTGTGTGTGAGAGAGAGAGAGAGAGAGAGAGAGAGAGAGAGACGAGCGAGAGAGCGAGAGAGAGCGTGCGTGCGTGCGTGGATGTGCGCGCGAATAGATACGTGCCCTGCTTGTCCAGCTAGTGCATTTGCGCGGCTTATATTTGTGTCAACTAGTTATTATGTTGTCGCCTATAGTTCTAGTCATGCTTTGAACGGAAATGCAGAATTCGCAGATGATCTGATGCGGTCTCTATTCTGTTTTCATAGAAGATGTTGTGCATGTCTCTTATAGGCCTCTCTTCGCTGCATAGTGTTATCTAGGAATTACAGACGATGTGTGTTAACCCATAACGTGACATTTAATTGGGTTTATGTAGGCTATACCCTATAATAATCTTGTTCTTTCAGTTTAGTTTAGGTCTACATGTTTGTTTTGTGACACACGATTGTCTTGCTATGGATAGAAACTACATACAAATAAATAAAAACTATAAGAGACAAACAAATAAACAAATACAATTGTTGTAATATATTGCATATGACGGGGGCATCTAACAAATACTGCTAACATGCTTTTTAGTTGATTAATTTACTTTTGTTTGACTATAGCCTATAGGCCTATAGCCTCCAAAAAGTCAGTCTACACTGTCTGCTATACACACCCAAATAAAGTGTAGTTTAGTTGTGATATATTTCCTTTGGGTTCCCTTACTACCAGTGGCCTGCCTGCACTGATCATGACCCCAAATTGGAGGAAAAGTGCAGGCACCTTGCGGCTTTTGCGTGTGGAATTGGCGCTGCATGCAAAGCTTCTTGGCCTCTGACTCAGAGCATATACAATTATACAGTATAGCCCCTCTGGCTGAGAACAAGCATCAGATAGATTAAGGCCTGATGAATGAAGATCTACACCCTGTGTCTGCAACACATTGATATTAGGCCAGGATTTACAGTAGATGTTAATGTACAGTGTTTCAGGGGATCAGATATAGAGCAGTGGCGCTCAACCAGAGGACGATGGAGAGTTGGTAACCAAATGGACCCTTGTAGATCATTAACTCTTGAGAGCGTAAAATGAAACCAAATGGACCCCGTACGGGTCCATTTGGTTTCATTTCACGCTCAAGAGTTAAATTATTGTTAAAAACATCTGCATTACTTAAGTTAATTTGCAAGTCTACAGAATTAGACAATGTGATTTTGATCAACGTTTGCCTGTCATCGCTCCTATGGCACCCAACATCAAGACGGCTTCATGGAATGCATGTGGACACAATCGACAACAAAATATTCTAAAAGTCTTGGGTCTGAGAGGCTAAATGTCATCAAATGGTGCATATGGTCCGTGGCTCAAATGCAGAATAAGTAATGGGCCTTGATGTGACAATGGTTGAAAACCACTGAGATAGATTAGAGGACTGGCACAACGGGTCCTGCTGGCAGTCTACACAGGCCTGTTGGACGATCTATTCTAGTATAGTTTATGATACAGAGGCTAAGGTAATAATGTGGGGTGAAGTGGGGCACTGGGGCAGGATTCGACAGAGAGGGTGGAGGAGTGTTGAGTTGTGTGTGTGTGCATGGGTTTGAAAGAGGAGGGAGTGCATAAAGCAACCCCCCAACGCACGCACACAGACACACACACAGACACAGACACACACACTATAGGAACAATAGGAAGATGGTGGGATTCAGTTTAAGGAAGATGTATGTATAGCAGGGGTCCTCAACTAGAAATGCTGAAGGTCCACAAATAATTTTTGAATAAGGCCATGGTCCAGTCTCATGCGCGCGCAAATACAATTGCGGGTCTCGGGACACGTGGGCCCCACAGGGTGGGGCTGCCCCCCTCGCCCCCCACCCCTAGAAACAGCTATGCCTGTTTAGTACAGTCAAACCAAGCTTATACAAATCGGGTTCCATCCAACCAACCAATACTGTGGTGCAGACTATGAAAATATTTCTTTTCACTTTGACAAATATTCATTATTCATCTCCAAAAATCCAATTTTCCATGTCACTGCGACCCCAGCTAACAGCTAGTAGTGAGCCAGTCAGTGCAATTGTGAGTGGCCCCAAACACATGAACGCGCTGCCGTTGAACGCGCACGAGCGTCGTCCGTCGTGAACGTGTACAATGATAGTCAACGGACAGCGCGTTCATGTGTTTGGGGCCAGGCTGCAATACCTTCATTCGGCCACTATGTCCATTTCGCCTCAGGGTTTCCTCTGGGTGCCTTCTCTATTCATATATACTCTAAGGTCGGTCCACATTCAGAGCGTTAATTGCGTTGCTCGGCATTGAGCGGAGAATTCAACTCGCGGTCACGGTGACTCTTTATTCTATAATTTCTCCAGGGTCCGCAGAAAGGTGCGCCGCGGTCCGGTCATGGACCGCGGTCCGCCTGTTGAGGACCACTGATGTATAGTATCATCTTTTTAAATGACCACCCACCCACCTCCTGTTACATACGTTACGTACTGTGTGCTTTTTACATGGAGTTATTCATAGACGCGTGTTAGAGTTAATGCTTGCAGTATAAGTTTCATAACACTCATTTCAACAGCCTATATAATGACCACAGCATATATACCCTTTATGGGCCTATGCTTAAATGCACATTATCCATCAGGTTACAATAGTTCCATAGGTGTAAAAGTTTAAGAGGGTGGTACGTTTTTATGTTGCCTCTAAACGTAACACTTAGCCTACAGTATATCGTCATATCGTTCAAGATTTATACTGCAGGTTTACAGTATATGCAGATGTGAGCTGAGCTAATCTTATCTCTCCATTGTATATGTAGCATCATCAGTCAGTCACTGGAAGGCCCTGGCACCATGCAGGCATTATGAGTGGGATGTCACATGATAATATCACATTTAAAGCAAAAGGCAATGCTTGAAAATATATCTAACTCATTGCTGTAAAGGCCACAACACTGAGGAGATCTGTCCTTTCTGAGCTTTACCGTCACGTTTTTCTAAATTAATGAGATATTATGCAAGTCTAACCCATTCGGACCTGAGATCAGATTCTAAAAATGTCTTCTACATCCTGACAGTTTTCATTCTGACCTGAGATCAGACTAAAAAAATGTCTTCTATGTCAGTCGCTCTTCGATTTTTCAAAAATAGCAGACCTACAAGCTCGTAGCGCGCTATGAGAGTCATAGGCTGGTGTGGGTAAACCAGAAAATGCATGGTTCACCCAGCATATGTGGTGTTGCTTTTAAAGGAGCAAAGGCAGAGAGGTGTTCATTCATTCCCCTAAGCCTCATGCTGCTGCAAGGTGTGCTTGATGACCTGTGCAGAGGGCAGAGGAGCAATTTCAGGAGCAAGTTCTACTAAATTAGTAAAAGGGCTGAAAGAAAGTGGAAATCTATCGAGCAGCTTCCTAAAAGTCGTCTTTTAAACCCAACGATGCAGTCATGACTCTACTTGACCCAATATGCATGTCATTAAAATTCAGCATCCACAAGGACATGCAAGTTGATTGTTTTTTCTTTTTTACAGTTTTCTTTTTCCACTCCATTAGCACATTAGATTTGAGACAAGCTCCAAAAATGTAGGCCATTGACTGTGATGAGCAGGACAAAAGCAACATCCCTTTTTTTCTTTCCTTTTCATTTTTATAAGATGTCGGTTGCACAGTGTGAGTGTGAAATGTGAAGAGAACTCATTTGCTTGAAAACTGTTCTTGACGGTGAGCTACACCTTGGAGTGATAGAGTATAAATTAGACTTTACAGTGTCCTCAGCTTCTTTAAATAAACCCAGTGACATCAAAGCTGTAGCGTTGTGTTTCCCAACATCTCTTTCAATTTGACTGTCACCGTCAATTAATTTCTTCCCCCATGTAGACTTGCACCTCTCAAAATCAAGCCTTGAATGCTCTCCTCTGTCATTAAGTGTGTGTTGAGTTACTTCTCTCAGAAACCAGGCCAGGCTGCTCTTTAATTTCTACAGTACACAGACGATGAGCTTGATGAAGACAAGCAGGCAGGTTAACTGGGACATGGTAAATTACACATGCACACCTGGCCACGACGGAAGGTGTGACTTTGAGGTAATACACAGACAGCACCCTGCTCCTTCCTTTGCCACTCGGTGTGCTCAATTCATTCTGGGACAATTTGGGTTAAATCATAGTGAACCAAACCGCTCTGAATAAATTATCTAGATGAGCAAGGACAGGGCTTGGAGGAGCTTATCATATAAATTCTTAACATGAAATAATGTAATAAAATGGCGTTCTTTTTTTTCCAATGATTTGTGTGTCTCTCATAATTAAGCTTTGGATGCTTTCATGCTGGCCAGAGAACAGTTTGCCTTTCATTGTCTCCTTACTGTAAGGACAAAGGACTGCATTAAATCTGAGAGACTACCCTGCTTCCCCCATTAGAATGCACAGAGAGTACACTGTTGCCCTAAATTTGGTCTGTGAGTTAAGGCTGGGCATTATGTCGATATTGTGATATGAGAGTAGATATCATATGGGATTTTAGTCATCATAATATTTTGATATGGCACAAGTGTTGTCTTCTCACAGGCCACATTACAGTAAAGTGATGTCATTTTCATGAACTTATCGTTCTAGCTGTTCTATTATTTATCTTTACCAGCTATTATATGGGCATTACTGGTGATCATCATTCAAATGTGTCAGAGAGAGATGGAGGAAGAAGGAGTGAAAGGGGAAAAAGGACTGAGCAGAAGAGGACTTAAAGGACACCATGTGGATAGAAGACTCTGAAACTCTTCTAATCAGAGAGAGCCGTTTGCTGATCTCTTCATAGCCGGGGTGATGGTGTCATTGATTGATGGCCATGTGTGACTTGCTGATGTGTACAGGTTGAAGGTTACAGTTGACTGCCAACGAGACTGAGAGACTTGCTGATCAGCCATGAGAGGCCGAACCTCGGGCTGTCCCTTAATAATGCAGCATGATGAATCCCATCTGAGACGTTGGAATCATGTCACACCATTTCCCTGCCCTGTCACCACTCACCACACTGTGCATGCAATGTCTTAACCGAGGGATAGAGATCTGAAGTCCTTTTTATTCCCTACGCATGATCAGCCACCATTTTAATCTCAATAACCAATGTGTTGCATATCGCATGAGCGCTGACCCATCTCTATAAGCTATAAATACTTAGCTGCCTATGATGGAGCGACAGATATAATTAGCTGTGATTGGTTTGATTGAGTCTTCGGCCCAGGCCTGGGTGTTGGCCCTTCAGGGACCATGATGACTGTCCGGGCATTAATTATTGAATAATAGTTGGAAAAAATGGCAATGGTTAATGATATAAAATGAAACCATAATCCATTGAATTGACATAATTAAAAAAGGGTGAGATTTCCCCAGAGGAATATGTTCTCATCATGACCCCAAAGCACAGGGAGGGATGTCTGGAGAAGGATTGAGGCAATTGGCTCCCACTCTCGTAGTGGTTTACGCTATGCTGCCATGCTCTCCCGGACGCGGTGCTGCTGGGACAAAGGATTTGACTGGGTGTCAGTCAAGATAGTTGAAAGTGCTCAGGCGGCTGCTCACATGTCAACAAAGTGACTCGGGGACGACTGGAGCAGTCAGGTTACAGTTTGGCTTATGCCATTTGAAAGGAGCTCGAGACGGCGTCAGTGGCAGCGTATAAGAGCAATACAGCAGTGCAGAATCAGGCTGGGTTGCTTCTCCTCAGACCCCGCTCACTGATTGACTGACTGGCTGTGTAGGCTATAGGGCCACGTGGCATACTGATGCCGTTGATCATGCATGAGTGTACCACAGAGACTTTGCAGAGGATGACAGTATTAATATTGCTGGAGATTATGACAAACAAAAGATAATTGTAGATTGCAACAATTGAAAAAGACATTCACACACACACATTCACAATGACTAGAGCATGATGCACGGCAGTAATATCTCAAGACAGCACCACCGCCCTAAACATGTACCTTTGTTAGTAGGAATAAACAAAGAAGCACCCTGGAGGAAAGACTAAGACAGGGGAGGAGCCAAACCGAGTCACACAAAAAGGAGGTGGTGCCTCCAAAGGCAAATACAAAAGTGGGGGATATTTCTACACCCTTTTTGAGTGGTGCAACCACTCCAAGGAACAGCAATGTCCGTCCTAACCTATGTGACTATGTTTAGAGTACCAGTAGGGGCAAAAGTGGCGCTGTTGTGCCAGAAACAGAGAGATATAGATAGTGTTGCACTGTTGCCTGCTAATTACAGAGAGAGAGAAAGAGAGAGAGAGACAGAGAGAGAGAGGCAGGGGGAGAGGGGAGAGGGGAGTAACACCACTCAGTTCACACAGGTGTGATTTTGTGATGAGTTTCCGGATTGGCACGACAGTGTGTTTTGTTTCATTTTGTTCCAGTTTCAGCCCTACTCTATACAGAGTTCATTACAGAAGCGTAACTGCATTGTCACGCAAGGTGACGTGCAATCAAGGTCATTTTTCGTAGGTTGTCATGCAGTATTTACAGGGTAGGAACTACTGATGTGTGACACAGGCGGAGGGTGATGAAGAGGGGTCCAGGTGAACAGCAGGCCCTGGAAGTTACCTATACGACCATGGAGGGAGCAGTTAGTGACGATGCACACTATTACTGTAATAAATCACAGATTCTTATGGCCAGCGTTATTAGTCTCACTGCTATCGTATGAACATGTCGCACACCATTTGTTTTCCAACTCCCGGGACTCTGCGTTCGGCCACAATCTAGGGTAGAGTGTTGTGTCAGTTGTGCTCGTTTATACTGTATGTACTAGTGACTAGTCCATACCCGTTCTCTTTTTATGATGCATTTATATAGCGCCTTTATCCAAGGCGCTTTACATAGATTGTGCATCAATTCACCCATTCACCCATTCACCCATTCACACACACACACACACACACACGCACTCAACCAAATTCGCCGCCGTTACGTGCCACGTAGGTATAGGTTTGTCTGGTGCTCATGAACAAACACTCCCTTCACTGGCTCGAGCTGGAGTTTCAGCTGGAGGCGGCCATCAGGCTGCGTACATTGGAGTTGGAGTCTGCTCCCTCATAGTCTGCTCCGTCACAAACTGTGGCAATCTCCCCTGCCTCTGTTCTTCCAGCAACTGCCTCTATTGCCATTACTGGTATAGGTACATTGAGCTTCCTTGCTTTTGGAAGTCAGAAATCAACACTTTTGAACACCTTGCGGACGTATTTCATTGGCCCAAGTTGATTTTGGTGACTTCAGGTAGTTTAGTATTTTGTATGTGATGACTTTAGGCCTGCAGTCTAAAGAGCAGGCCTTTTGTGATCAGAACAGTCTATAGTTTGTGTGTTGACCTGGTTCTTTATGTTAATGTTGGGCCTATAGTTTGTTGTAATGGTTAATATTAGTTTGCTCAGTGTTAGAGAGGTTAGAGAGCTATGTTTTAACACACTTTAGGGCAAGTTTGATTTGTTTGGTGGGCGTGTTACGTGCCACGTAGGTAGGTTTGTCTAGGATTTCTGTGTTTTCCTCTCCCCGTCTCTCCTTCCCTCTCCACTCTATCATTCTCTGCAGTCACCAATCACCTCATCTGCGAACACATTACCTGACTCCAACCTTTCCTCACATAGCCTGGGCAGCATTTCTTTTCGGGTTTATGTTCCTGTCAGGAGCGGGTGATATTGTTACATCATGTTGTAGTCATTGTTTTGTAGTCATCAGGCCGGAACCCTCTAAACCAGAACTTCCTCTCCCTCAAACCGGAAGAATAATACCTTCCCAATAATAGCGTGACTCGCACGACGCCGCATCAAGGCCTTTATTGGGAAAGTATTATTCTTCCGGTTTGATGGAAAGGATGTTCTGGTTTAGAGGGTTCCGGCCTGATGACTACAAAACAATGACTACAACATGACGTAGCGATATCATCCACTCCCAACCGGATCATGCAGCAATTTAGTAACACAGACCAGGCTTTCCTCCGAGGTGGAAAGCCTGGTGACGCGAGGTTAAGTTCCACCTGAGCTCAGTTTCTCTCAACCAGTTTGTTTGTTTGTAGCCCTGTCCCTTTATTACTTGCAGAGCGCGCAAGTAATAGTTTTCGTCCATGTCGCCGTTTGATGCGTATGTGCCGTGCCAGCGTATGACGTAATGACTACTTGTGTTTGATATGGCAGTGGTGTCAGATTACATACATGCCCCTATGTATACATACATGCATACATAGGGGCATTACCTTTAATCCTCCCTACACTAAAACATATTGTCATTACGTCACCACCGAAAACCAATTACACCCTGGCATTGGGTCCTTTAATCCACATCTTTATTACGTCATCATTGAGAGCTAGTTATACCAGTTATACCCTGACGTCATATGCTGCTATGATACATCAAACGCATCAAACGGGGCATACGCAAAGTAACCACAGTATACCGCTAATCAACTTACAAATTACATATACATAGAGAGGCATTTCCTTTCCACCTTTCACCTTTCCTTTAATCCACCCGACACTGATCGACATATACGCCACCATCGAAAGCCGATTAATCCACATGTTTATTACGTCATCATTGAGAGCTAGTTATACCTAGCCTGGTTTCCAGCCCATAGACCCCGCCCACTCGACTGAGCACACTGGTTCTTTGAAAGCTCTCAGTCTGACAATCAGGCTAAGTTATACCAGTTATACCCTGACGTCATATGCTGCTACGATACATACGCATCAAACGTAACCACAGTATACCGCTAATCAACTTACAAATTAGATACATATACATAGAGGCATTTCCTTAATTCCACCCGACACTGATCGACATATACGTCACCATCGAAAGCTGTCTCTTACCATACTTAATACAACTTTTTTACCTCCAAAAACTAGGTATGTAGCAAATAGCTAAACCTAATAATTCAATATTTCAAACGTTCTTTCACAGAGAAGCTGAGATTTGACAGTTTGTAGCGGTCGACAGTACTTGCGCGCTCTGCTTGCACACTAGTAGGCCATTTATGGTCTACTTGTGTGCAACAAGCAAGTAGGCACTCGACAGAGTGCAGTTCTAGTTGTCTTATGTTTTGTCTCCCATTTTGAATCCCCAGAGCAAACTTTGTATTTTTGCCCAGCTTTGTCTGTTTGTGTGAATACAAACAATGATTTCATTGGATGATCACCCCATAGTGATGATTTGCTTGGCTGAGCAAAGTACATATTGAGGATGAAAAAGACGCCAAACAGTGGTGTATGCAGAAATTACAGTTTAGGGAGGCGAAAAATACACGGACCCCGCGGGGGGACAAAAAAAACACAACACTTTTTTATTCTAAAAAAGCACAGTATTACAGATAAGGCAAACTGGCACTGCACAAATGAGTGACTCATTTCAACATTGCTTTGGAAGTAATGAAACTTTGCTTAAATTGAGTGAGAACAAAGAGCTGTCGGGCTGTACTAACTTAATTTGCGTCTCACTTTTCAAATGCATTTTGTGGTTGAACAATCAGAAACACTAAACAGGTTTTCAAAGAGATTGTTCCTGCCAAGCGAGTACAGATGATGGTTCCATGGACCCCCACACCTAGCATGAGACAAGGGCATGCATTCCTATGGGTGAGGGTCGAGCTGCGCAGAACGGTCGAGGAGTCAATTCGCTGCCCACTAAGAGTTAGGGAGGAAGCTGCTTACCTTGCCTCTATAGTAAATACGCCTCTGACGCCAAAGGTGATTGGCCGGAATGACATTTATGATGACTTGATTGGCTGAGTACGGGATGTAATGTATGATGATGTATTGTATACATGAGCACTAGATGGCAGGCCAGAACCTAGTGGTGGTATAAATATCACACCCGTGTGAAGTGAGGGACGCTCCTTATCATCATACATCATCATGCATCATCTCATTCTGGCCAATCACAATTTGTGTCCTCACCTGTCTTCAATGTTTGCGTTTACACAATGTTTGTGTTTTACACTCAATGTTTGTGTTTTAAAGCTGGCCATTCATTGTCAATGGCATTCAATGTTTGTGTTTACAGTTCTTTACACAAACACTCAAAGCTGGCCATTCATTCTCAATGGCATTCAATGTTTGTGTTAACACAGACCCTAAAAGCTGGCCATAGGAGGGGCTAGCGCCCCTCAATAATGTTGTGCTTAGGAACCTTTGTAGGTAGGAACTTTAGTTTGGTGGAAACCCAGTTGAAGGACACTTACAAGCTACACACAGGAAGTTAAGTTTACTGGAGTATTGTGTGCAAGCCCCAAGCCCTCAGAACGGCATTGAAGCTGCCACTACCCTATACTGGCCAAAGTTGAAACTTCAGCACGTTCATGGAGGTGGACGGACGTTCAGTGACGTCATGTGCGTAATGTGTGTCAACCCTGACCTCAAATTTCAGACCGCTCACAACTTCCGCTCGCTCGAGCCATTGAGTTATAAATAATGGTACTTCCGGCAGTCTTCCGGCTGCTTCAAACTCCACTGAGCAGCTTCCATTGAATTCAATACCGGGGGACGGGGCTGTCGCTCCTCGGTCTGCACTCTATCCTTTATAACTCTATGGCAAGCCCCCAGAGCGGCTGAGAAACATTGAAGCCACCGACTGTAGTGGTCAAAACTGGAACTGCAGGCGGGCGACATACAATTTAGGCATTTAGCAGATGCCAATGCTGCCTCGGCTTCAGTCATGTTGCACAACATTCACAGCTCAGAGGTCTCGTTCTGTCTTAATTCTCCACAAATCTCTGTGATTGGAATTGTACTATAATCAGCAGTGTCAATTCCTTGTGCTTATTGTGTTTAATTGTCTAGTCAAAGAAGTTATCAGATTTAGACAAGTGAGGCTGTGTTGGAGCTACTGGACACAAAACAACCCGGCCTCTGTATCAAATATAAATAAGCTATATTTCAAGGCAGCAATGTGTGTCGCTCTTCCATGGCCATGGGCCATAGTGTAAATCACTTGGCATAATGTTAAATGGATAATGGATCTCTTATAAGGCAATGGCAGGTGGCACGGTGAATGGTTGTGACACTTGTTGGTCAACAAACACTATTTCCGTACTCAGACGGAGACACAGCCAGGGACACACATAGCTGTCTATAGGAGTGGCTAGCACCTGAACCTGAACTTCTGGACCTGAACTTCCTGCGTACTAGTCTTATTGGCAGGTGGTGACTCAGCTCTCAAACTCAGCTAGCAACACAGAATTTAGAATACTAAGCAATGTGATATAATAGTGTGTAGAAGTGTTCTACCAACTGTGTTGGCTCTGTTTATTTGCACCTCCTATGCTCAACAACCTGGTAAACTATTAATGTTACAAACTCATCCCTAGACCCAAAATGTTTCGTAACAGCCGCATTCAGCAAAAGAAAGAAAAAAGAAAGATTAGATCCAAGACAACTCTACAGACACCTAAAGAGCGCGAGAGAGAGAGATTATTATTATCCATACATGGGCCTAAAAGGGTGCAAATTCCGTCCTCAACTTTTTACCACACAATTTCTAAAATGATTATAGTTATTAACCTTTTATTAAGATTAGATTATAGCTCGCATATCCAGCTCTGGAGGAAGGTCCAGATCCTCCACTACCTCCCAGCCTCCTCCCTCACCACTCCCACTTCCACTTCAAAACCATCCTTGGCATCCACATAGTTATCTTCATCTTGAAGTTCCATATCATCTCCCCAGCCTTCTCCAGGACAATCTATGTTCAGGTCGGCTGCCATTTGTCCTGCCTTGCCTTTGACTGTGATGTCTCCCTCAAAGAGGCCCTTGGAGACCTTACGAAGAGGCCAGTTGGTGTTCATGGGGTTGATGGGAGGAGGGGGCTGCAGCAGCTGAGCGTTAGGATCCACATCTGGCAGTGTCTCCTTCTCTAGGTTAAAGGTCTCTTTCAGGGCCTCAGCCTCTTCATCCATTCCATGAGTGGCTGCAGTCAGATAGGCCAGAGACTTCTGTCCACAGTCCTTAAGGATGCGGACTCTCTCACTAACATCTCCCAGGCACAGAGCTGCCTGGTAGTGACCGCTCATGTCCTTCCTGATGTTGCCTTGCGTCATAATCTTGCGCAATTTGGCCAGGTTGCCGGTGATGAGGTAAAGTAGGGTGAGCTTGTTGTAGTTCTTGGTCTTCTTGTAGCACATTTCCACTATCTGGTAGTGTCCCTGGAGTAGAGCCGCCTCGCCCAGACGCTCCCAGCAGCCACACCCACTAAGGGTCTTGGCTGCCTCCAGCGCCACCTCGATGTTTCCACACTCCAGAGCGAGGCTGAAGCGGGTCTTCTCATCCTTGACAAAGTGAAGTGCCACATCGGGGTAGCCCTTCTTCTGCAGATAGGCTATGATGGACTGGCCCACCAGCTCAGCGTTACGTACCATGTGGAGCACCTCCTCGTGTTTGCGGTTGACCAGGGCCAGTTTGAAGTGGTACTCTGTGGGATCAATCTTCAGGACGCATGGTCGGCACTCCCGGTCCAGGCAGTACACCCTGTTCCCCGTTACACGGGTCACATAGATGGTCAAGTCAAGAGTCTTGATGGTGCCGTGGTCGCCAGAGGTGAGTGCGTATTTGATGTGGTTGGAGGTGGTGTAGATGAAGACTCCGCTTTCATCCCAAGCTCCACTTTTCACCCGGATCTTCTCATGGATGTTACATAAACTCTTGAGTTTATGGTTACAGATCACGATGTTGTGATCAGCCAGCAGGGCCACGTGGCTGCCGTCTGCACTCCACACCACATACTTGACGTTGGCAATCTTGACGGTGGCCAGCGAGCATTTCTGTTGCACATCAAACAGCTTTATGCCATCTACGTCACACAGTAATAACAGAGAGCCCATGCCGGCATAGAAAATCTCCTTGCAGCCCGGTACCGGAACCATCTTCACTATCTCGTTTTTCAGGTTCTTAATCAGCAGTGACTGCATGTGGTCCAGGACAGCAAATCTGTTCCCAGTGACCCAGACAGCTGTTAGACCAGAGGATCTCTGCCCCTGAGAGGTGTCGGGGTTCTGCGAGTCACTCTCTTTGGGAATGGAGTACAGGTCATAGATACTGCCCTCCGGGGTGGTCGCCCTGGTGCAGAGCAGCACAGCGTTCTCAGCATGGTTGTAAGACATGTTAAAGACGGGGAACTTTGACCCACCGCGTAGCTGCATGATAGACGTATCCTTGCTGGTGTTGAAGTTGAGCCGGCGGAGGAAGTGATCCTTGACATAATACAACATGTTACCGTAGACGGCATAGGCCGGCCACTCGCGCTCCAGCTTAAACACCAGCATGCCATTGTCATGACCAACAGCAAACAAGTTGAGGTTGGGGTGGGCCGCAATGACCCAGAGGCAGCCATGGTGGTCGTTGCGGAAGGTCTGGACAGCCACCCTCTTGGCCATGTCCCACACCCTAATGCTCTTGTCTTCAGAGACAGACAGGATGAGCTCCTGGTGCGGGTAGAAGACTACAGAGGACACGTTGTCGTAGTGACCACAGCACGTGCCCAGCACCCATGCCATGGACTCGTTCATCCTCCAGATTTTGACCTGCCGGTCATCGGCTCCGGATACAATGAGAGGCAGGCTGGGATGGAAGGCTGCCCAGTTGACCCCACAGTCATGACCCTCGAGAATACACTTTACAACCGGACCCGAGGGTACGAACAGATCAGGGCCAGAGTCGCCGCACGCCTTATGCTCCACTGCACCGGGAGACGGGTACTCCTTCATCAGACTGGAGATATCCCACACACGCACGGTCTGGTCCAGACTGGCAGACACCACCAGGGCCTCGGAGGGATGAAACTGGGCACACATTACATAGTGGTTATGGCCGTTCAGAAGGCAGACCTGGGTTCTGGACTGCCAGTTCCAGATACGAACGGTGCAGTCATCCGAGGCACTCAGGATCCAGGGGCACTTATGGTGAAAGAAGGTGGTTCTGACATAGTCCAGGTGTCCCAGTAGAGTGAAGAGGCAACGTTTCAGGTTGTAGTTCCAAACCTTAATTTTGTAGTCATCTCCTCCGGACACAAAGAGAGGCTGCTGCTTGTGAAAATCAATTCCTCTGACAGGACCGTCGTGCTCGTTTTCAAACGTGTCAATCAACGTGCCCGTCTGATAGTCCCACAGCTGGATGTCACCATTGAGCAAACTTGCAATAATCCAGGGCCTCTTGGGGTGGAAACTTAATCCTTTGACCCTGGCTGACTTCTTTTCAAATTTAGTAAACATTTGTGACTGATCAATGGTGGGGTCGATTCACAAAGTCCACACCTGTCTCGCTCCGTGACCCCGTCTATCTCTTGCTCCCAATCTCAGAGCTTATGTATGGGGATTTCTATTTGTTTAAATGTCTGCTACACCTTATAATAGACTGACCAGAGCTCTGTTCTGACACAATACAAACTATTGTCATGTCACTATTCCACGTGTCACGTCACGCCTCCATATATGATCACGCCTCGTGACACCACCATATATGGCCATCTCCATATATGAAGCAGTCTGCCGTCACCCAGGCGGATGCGTGCACGTGACCCGAGGTCGCTTCTCGCCCTCAGGGCGTCTTACTGGTAGTTAGATGTGCATTTGAGGGAAAACCATGACGAGACTAGTCATGCCGCAGCCTACCCAATAGTGAGGTGCAGTGATTGAACCCACAGTTAAATCACACCTGTGTGAAGGGCGCTCTTATCATCATACATCATCATGCATCATCTCATACTGGCCAATCAGAATGCCTGTTGTTGCCGGTTAGCGTATTTGCTCGTTTACATATGACGTACATTTTCCCTTAAATGTCAATTGTAATTTACGTCATATTTAGTGGAATTTTGACCTAATTTCGCAGTTCATTGTCAATGGCAAATCTTGAAACATGTGGGGACAAAAGCTGCATATAGGAGGCCCTCTAAAAATCACACCTGTGTGAAGTGAGGGGCGCTCATCATTATACATCATCATACATCATCTAATGAACAACTGAATTTATGTGATTGTTTAGCCGATCTGCTCGTCTACATATGGCGTACATTTTCCCTTCATTGTCAATGGCATTTAATATCTGTATTGCCACAAATTTACGTCATATTTGAGGCACATATGACCTAAATTCTCATGTCATTGTCAATGGCAAGAGATTGAGTCGTGTGGGGACAAAAGCTGTATATACCGTATAAATCACACCCGTGTGAAGTGAGGGGCGCTCTTATCGTACATCATCGCCAACTTCTTACTGACAGTTGAGAGTTGAAAACCTCCTACTGTATATTTATATACACAACATATCAATCAGTTTGTCTTACGCAATGTTTGTGTTTACACTTTGGCGTAAAATTACGTTATCGTCATCGGAATTTAATGTTTGTGTAGGTCAAAGCTTGTGGACACATACTAAAAGCTAGCGCCTCTCAAAAACAAAACCATGTTTTCTTTAGATATGTAGTGTGTGTAATATTTCTTCTTAGCCATTGCTAATCCACCGTTTATTTATGTCCCAGCATTCGGCTTCGGCTTGGAGTTTCCATGGTGCTTTGCAGAGCATATCAAGTTCAACACGTTGTGACAACTTGATTGTTTTACCAAATTTGAACCATTAATCAAAACGTTAACGTTAATATCAACAATATATATGATATAACTTCCCAGACTTCTTTTGTTGTTGTTTGTAAGTAGCGCCTACTTCCTTACTAAAGTCACGTGACCCAAGGCATGCAGGCTCCCACTGGCCCGAGGGGAAAACAAGGGGAGTCATTGCAGCTGGGACAGCCAATCGCCAGGTCCACTGGGGGATTAGTGATAACCATACCCGAGCACCGAGACATATGGGAGCCGCTCCGAAAACACCCGGGTAAACGGAACCGGAACTGGCTCCGGGTTGGTTCGGACCACTGGTATTTTCGGATCTCGGGGCTTACCCGAGGACCTCTACTGTATAGCCTCGATACCCAGGCTTTCATTTCGTCTGCGCGAAAAATGAAAGCCTGGATTTACGCATGGGCTGCACTGGCCTAAAAGTGGGATCGCTCCAAATGATGTGACGTCAGGGCTCTGAGCGGTGTGCACCCCTCAAAATAACACAGTGAGGAAATCATTACCAGTGGAACTTCAAACGAGGCTATGCAAGGAAAATGAAGAGAATGGCTGAAGAACCCACCACACAGTCTAAGAAAAAAAACCAACGTGTGCCGACTCTGTGGAAATAACTTTGACAGTCCGTTAGAATGGTATACTCCAGCAACCAGTGGTTTCTGCTTCTGGTCGACACAATAACAGTGCTGCACTGGGGGGGAGGAGAGACCGGGGCTGACGGACAGATCGGTGAACCAATCAGGGTGTGCGCAAATCTGAGCCGCGGCCCTCCCACCTAGGCCAGAAGGGTCTAGCGTTAGCTCAGGCTACTACTGTATAGTCAGTGAAGGCTAATTTGTACTGCAAAGTACAAGCTCCCCCAGTTGCCTTTTCCCTCGAGCCTAAAGTGATTTAGAAAGCTGGTGTGTTATGTTTATTGCCTTTAATTCTGTGTTTATGACATATCCCTATACCTCTCTCTGCTCTCTTCCTCCCCCCTCTCTCACGCCCACCTTTAGCGAGCATACCTGAGCAAAGAGATTTGGTGTGGCACACCCGTTAGGCGATGCTCAGCCAATACCAGCACAGAATGGCACACCTTCCAGCCAATCACAGTGCCATACATGGGCATTTTTCGACGCCTCAAAAGGGCGCCAATTCCACCCAATTTTGAGGACGGAATTGGCGCCCTTCATACAGTATATAAGATACGAGAGATTGCATCTCTTGCATTTTCTTTCTGTCGGTATAGGTTTTGGAGTGCGTAGCTGCAGCCGCGAGGTACCTCCAGGAGGACCCGGTGCCCGGGTCCCTATAGTGTGGAGCGATGGAGCCGCCCCTCTTTGGGAGCTGCAGAGCTAGGCCACGGATGCCCCGAGCCCATACCGACGTGACGGAGACGCACAAGATGGTGAGTGAGCAGGTTACTATGGCAACCCCCCCCCCGTGTGTGTCTCCGTGATGAGCTTCCATTTCACACAGCGTGGGAGAGCGGGGTGGAGAGAGAGAACCCGCGGAGAGCGAGGAGAAGGGTGGAGAGACCATCTGAGAGGAGGAGAGAACAGACCCTCGATGTAGGTCTAGCAGCAGGGGACGGAGAGCGGGGAGGGAGAGAGGCACGGTCTGTCCACGGCAGACAAAGGGAGAAGTGTTTGAGGAGTGATGAGGGTTGAGAAGGATATGGGTGAGACCAGTCCCAAGGTGTGAGGACAAGGGATCAGAGAGCATGGAGCACAATCGCCTTAGCCTCGCGTTGCGATACTATTATACCACGGGGCATACTGTATGCATATGCAATAAAGGGTGGATGAAGTCTGGCTGCACCAGGCTATACAATCGCCTTGCAAAGAGAGCACACACAATCTTTCTTTAAATTCATAATTTTTTTCCTTTGATGCATGACTTATAGCTGCACTCTGCAACTTTCATGCCCTATACCCAGGTTTCGAACCCGGGTCCCCCGTGCATGTGCTGACATTTTCCCAACTGAGCCGAGGCCATAGAGCACACCTACTGTATACTTCTTATTTAATTTAGACCTTTCATCACGTGTCAACCGGTAGTGGTCCTACCCTACCGCACAGGACCCACAATTTCCCAATAGAAGAGCAGGGAGATCAAATACAACCACCGCAATTGTGTTTGATATTATTGTATTACTGAGAAAACTGTTGCGCCTTTCTTCGTCCTTTTTTTCTCTTCAAACTTAACTACGGTAGCGGTGGTCTCAAAAACATAAGGAAAACTTTGACTGGAAAAGACTCGCTCACCGTATAGAAAAAGAAGTAAAACTCCTTAGACTGAGACTTAGAAAAATATATTTTCTTTTATTTTATCATGCTGTGCTCATGGTGCTCTGTGCTCATGGTGCAATTAAAAAGCACAAGATATTATTGTATTACCATACGCTACCATATATTACAGATTTGTCAAAGTAACATATTCACCAAAAAAAAGAGGTACATAATGGTTAGATTTAAAATAACCCTAAAACTTAAATCTACACCACAATCTATGGACCATTATCTGAAATCCCAGTTGAAGAGAAATTTGTATGTGAAAAAATATAGCTGCACAGCAATAACAGGCACTTAAGTTTCAACAGGCATAGCCTGAGCTAACGTGTTAGGTTTCTGGTCTAGAGGGGCGGGTCGCGGCTGAGATTTGCGCACGCCCTGATTGGATCTCATCGATCTGTCCGTCACCCCCGGCCCCTCCTCTCCCCCCTAGTGCAGCGCTACGTCACATCATTTGGAGCGACGCCCACCCGGAAGGGTTGACTCCCACTTTTAGACCAGAGAGGCCAATGCGTTCCTCCAGGCTTTCAATTTTTGCACCAACAAAAATGAAAGCCTGGTACCGAGGCTACAACAGGCATAACTCATGCCTCGTCTGTCTGTTTGGGGTACGAACAGCTGCAATACCGCTGGGTGACCTAAAGTGGCACTGTTGAGTGCCACTTTAGGTCTTTCTTTCTTTCCGTCTTTCTTTCTAATTTAGCGGGTGTCAGTGTTGCTGACGGGTCTCCGTGGAGACATGGATCAGTCAGTCTGCGTCAGTGTTTCAGGAGTTAAATCTTATCATGTTTGTGAGTTGAGTGTTTATCTGTCTGTGTATTAGTCAGTGTGTCACTCATATAGAGGACGCTGGGGGTGAAGCCTGAATGGATGGCTGTTAGTTATCATGTGTGCACACGCTAGGGCTGTCCCCGACTAAGGATTTGTATAGTCGACTGATAGATGAATAAATTAGCTGTTAGTCGACTAATAGTCGACTAAGCAAAAAAAAAAAAAAAAAAAACCTTTTTTTCTTTTTTTTTTCTTTTTTTTTGCCCCAAAAAAATTGTATATAAAAATACAATATTTACAAAAATATACAAAAATATTGTATTATTCCACTAGGTCTGTGGGGGACATAAACACATTTGAACATTCTGACTGTTCAAATCTTTCTTTTTAACAACTGAGAGGCTTGTCATTAGCCAGATTGAGCACAGCAGGTGAGATTGAGATTCTGGAGTCTATCAGGCCAGCACACTGTGCGATTCAAGTCACAGGTAGTGGCACATTGCCACACAGGCAGACACACTCCAGATGCACATTGGAGATTTGAACAGTCAGAATGTTCAAATGTGTTTATGTCCCCCACAGACCTAGTGGAATAATACAATATTTTTGTATATTTTTGTAAATATTGTATTTTTATATACAATTTTTTGGGGCAAAAAAAAAAAAAAAGAAAAATCTTTTTTTTTTTTTTTTTTTTGTCGACTATGAGGTGGTCAGTCGACTGAGACCCGTTCCGATCGATTAGTCGACTATTCGACTAATCGAGGTCAGCCCTAGCACACGCATGGCTTTTGTTTGGTGAGAGAGCAAAACATGCTCACCAAACAAATGCCGTATAACAGGAAGATCGTGTCAAAAGCTTTAAAGATCACAATGAGGCTTCATTTACACATATGTTCAATGAGAGACCAGGGGTTTTCAACCCTTTTCATATCAAGGCCCATTACCATTATGTATTCGGCATTTGAGCCACAGACCACCATTTGATGAGATATAGCCTCTCGGAAACAAGACTAGAGATTATTTTGTGATCATTTGGATAAGATTTTGTCCACAATGAAAGACAACAAGCAAAATTACAATTCTTCTATACGTTCTCTATTTGTGTAGACTTCTTGTAAATTAAGTAATGCAGATTAGTTAGAGAAAATGTGCTAAATGTGTGGCGAATCTGCAAAAGAAAATGCTTACCACTAGCGTGTTCATAAAGGTGTCTACTATCACATATAAATTTGTTCCAACCCAACTCCCTTGGGAAACTTTGTGACAGCTGCTGAAAGTTGGGGTACCATAAATATCCAATATAAGGCAAAATTCCCAAAATTTCATTATGCTTTAAAGGGTTAGTTCAGATTTTTTGAACTTAAGTTGTATGAAATACTTGCCATTAATATAGTGGTTGCAACTGTATTAATTGATTGCCCGAGTCCCGGGGTGGGAGTTCTGCTCTGGTTTTGGTCAATATTAAGTAGTTCCGGTCATTTTGTGGGGGGCACTGGGGGCCACGCAGTAAAAGTAAATTAATCCACAAAACTAACGTAATTTGTATTGTTGAACTATTTCTAAAATATTAGTGCGACTTTCGTTCAACTTTGACCCCTCTATCACATGGAACTATCTTTTGGGGCGTAGTGATATGGACACAAAAAACATAGTTCCGTGTGATAAAAAAATTACGAAAGTTGCACTAATATTTTAGAAATAGGTCAACAATACAAATGACGTTCGTTTTGTGGATACATTTACCTTTACTGCGTGGCCCCATATGCCCCCCACAAAATGACCGGAACTACTTGATATTTCACCAAAACCAGAGCAGAACTCCCACCACGGGACTCTGGCAATCAATCAATACAGTTGCAACCACTATATTAATGGCAAGTATTTCATACAACTTAAGTTAAAAAAATCTGAACTAACCCTTTAAGTAGCATGTGACATGTCAAACTAGGGGGTTTTCATGATGCTGAATCCACTCCACTAGTTTTGCACGAAAACACTCCTTGGGCTAAATGTGGCCATAGCCAAATGTGCTGACCTCATCAAATTTGTGATGACGGCATTTTTAGGCGAAGGAGTGTTTTTGTGCAAAACTAATGCTTGCAATGGATTCAGAATCATGGAAACCCCCTAGTTTGACACGTCACATGTTACTTAAAGTATAATGAAATTTGGACATTTTTGCCTTATATTGGATGTTAATGGTATACCCCAACTTTCAGCAGCTGTCGCAAAGTTTCCCAAGGGAGTTGGGTTGGAACAATCTTTTCTGTGATAGTAGACACCTTTATGAACACATTTATGAAGAAAGCTAGTGATAAGCATTTTTTTCTTCAGATTTGCCACACATTTAGCTAATTTTCTCTTATTAGATGTTTAACAATAATTTAGCTCCCTGTGACAATTCAAACTCTTCGTCCCCGCCCGGACCACTGGTTGAAAACCACTGAGATAGACCACTGTTTGAGGCTTCGTTTACATAAATTTTCATAAATTAAAAATTAATCTGATAATTTCCATAAAAATAAAACTTGTGAAAATAGCAGATCTACAAGCTCACAGTGCGGCGCAAATGACACGTGAGCAAGTGTGGGCCCCGGACTCACAAACTCATCTAATCTCTATTTTGGTCTCAAGCTAAAAGGTTTGGGATCCACTAAAATACTGTGTTTACAGTGTAATAATATTCATAATACTCATTAGATGATTATAACATAGGTTTACAGCGTAAATATTGTAGCCCCTGCTTCTGATTTAACTGGGTGCTAAAATAGAAATTAAAAGGGAGGGGAATTAAACTATAACACTATAAATCTACAACAATGCTTGACTTTATATTTTGACACACACACCCAACCCCCCCCCCCCCCCCCCCCCCCCCCCTCCCTACGGCCACTGTCATAAATGCAGACAAATTTGACACATTAGTGAACACCACTAAAAACAGGAGAACGCAGAAGCGAGTTCTGTCGAAAAGAGCTTGGAGCAAGAAATGCTCAGAATCGCTACGAATGGTTTTAGACTTGAGTAACTGAAATGGTATGGTTTACATTGCTCTGTAAATGGCTGAGAGACATTCTGATGAACTGCTGGCTTCGGCTCCCCCCCCCCCCCCAACAGCGCACAGGAATGGAATGTACTACCGACACACGTGACAACCTTAAATGATAACCTCAAATATGGATTAATTGTTCGCAAAAATACACTTTCATTTACATTCCAACGAGGTGGTGCGCCACAGAACGGATAGTAATAACTGGATCTCATCTCTGGAGTTGATAGCTTGCGTTGTGAACGTGAAGATGTTAACATTAAAAAAGCTTTTATCACAGCATGTGATGACAAGTGGTACGACGCCGCCAGTTAGGGATTTTAGCATGTGAGGAATGTAATGTCTGTTAATGGGAGTGCTTCAGCAGGGTGATGAACACAGTGACTTTTAATCTGCTGCTATTGCCCCCCCCCCCCCTCCTCCCTCCCCCTCTCTGAAGAGGAGGAGGAGGTCCCCGCTTCGATATGAGCAATTCTGAATAGATCAGGGCTTGGCACTGCATCCCGCATTCCAATGAGGGCACTGGTGTGTCTAGGACATTTTGAGTGGGAGGGCAAGGTAAGAGAAGAATCAAGTGAATGGGGCCTCGTTCTGAGGGACCATTTTGTTCTCGTTATAATTTACACTCGGAGTGTAAAACCCCCCACACAGGTGTGTAACCCCCCCCCCCCCCCCACACACACACACACACATGCGAATATGGTCAGTGATTCATTTAACATGCGTGCCTGGCTGTGGCTGGTGATTTAAAACGTGGGATGTTATAGACAGTGGTTTGGCATGTTTGATATTTAGAATACTGTCCACCCGTTGCAATATACCTCCAGTGACCAAAATAAACCTAATACCTTGTTCTCGGATAACCTTTTGAGATGTGCATCTGCCCTTCTTCTAAAATGCTTATTCGAGGGTTCATAAGGGGTCCTTGTGTAGTGTGTAACACACAACGTATACCTGCATTGTGTGTGTCTTAACGGTAACTAACACGTGAGTAGGTGTTTGTATATCTAGTATATAAATGAGTGTCCAAGCATGCTTATGCATGCAGTACCACACGTGTCTGTGTAATGTCATGTCCTGGTGAACGAAAAGGCGTCCTTCACAATTCATTCTGCCTTCATAGGCTTGTTTCATCACTAATGTAAGGAACCTTGCTCCGAACCGCATCCCCCCCCTCCCTTACCATCCCATTAATCTACTGCTGCCCAGTTAATGAGATCAACCATCGAAGAGGGGGGGGAGAAAAAAAAGGAAAAAAAGACTGAAATAGTAACAGCCTGACTCAAATGTTTTCATGTAAGCCAATATCTGGAGACGAGAAAACACATAATGTGGGAGATATTAAAGGGGAGCGGGATCGATACCACATACACAATATAGTCTTTCCACCTGAATCTGGTTGCGTCGCTGGCGTAACCCCTCCCATGTCCTTACATCGCTGTTGTGTAACACGTTATCGACTGGCGCCATTGATTCACCTGTACTAACATCTGGCGTTGAAGCAGACACAGAATATTTCAATATCCCGGGGGCTCCTTCCCCTGGGACCCAGACATAAATCAGGTATTACAGAGGCAACACAATGGAAGTTAGTACACCATTAGTCACACTTCTTACCACATGTGCGTGCGTGCGTGCGTGCGTGCGTGTGTGTGTGTGTGGTGTGTGTGGTGTGTGTGTAGGTTTCCCCATTCACTAGCAAGGCCAATGCTCATCCAGCATCAGGTGTGGGAGGTAGTTACTGTATGTTGAAGGAGTACAGTAAGGAAATAAGACAGGATGGAGGAGAGGAAGCATGGGGACTCACCATGGCAGGGTGACATTCTACACAAAAATAAAATAAATCACACAATTGTGTCACATAGATGTACACTCCACTCCCAAACCTTTCACAATAGAGGGTATGTGCATGCTTGAATGGCACATCGAGTGGCAAAGCAACAGGCAAAGTGAGTTTAACATCGTTTAATGCAATCAGATCTTTCTGTTTGGATGCATTGGGCTGTCAAGGCCAGAAAGTAGTTTTTTGCCACTCAGTTAGGCGTTCCTGCATAACTTCCGGGTTTGATGATTATGTCACGCGCATACCCTCTATAGTGAATGCATGGACTGATATTAGACTGACAATACAGATTTGAAAAGAGCACATCATATCAGAGATCATATAGCACCACGACTACAACCTTCTTATAAAGCTGTGAATTGTCTAGTAATGTCTACCATTTATTATATACACAAAAAGACTAGGCATACAGTACCATTAAAATGGAGCACAATCCAGCAGTGGTTTAAAGCAACTATAAGTATTTCCAATTTTCTGTACTTTTACTCAGAGGAAAATCTACTTTTACTCCATGATTTGAAAACTTTAGTTACTATACTTTACTTTAGTTACTGACTTTGTCGATTTTGATCACATGAGCTTGTAGATTGGCCATTTTCAAATAATTTTGTTTTTTACTTCACAATGACATTCTGCACAATGAGTAGGCCTACTTTTGATATATTTTGATGTCGGTACTTTTCTCAAGTACATTTTTAATACAGGACTTCCTACTTGTAACAGAGTACATCTACATTGCAGTACTATTGATACTTTGATTACTAGTACTTTTTTAGCAACACTGCCATCTATCAAGACCTAGCACACCATTCAAAGTAACATAACAGGGCGACTGAAGAGAACAAGATGGAGCCATGTTACTGTATAGGCTATTCAGTTCCTCAAGCTACATACAGTACATTTGTTGTATTAAAAAATAAACTGACGGACTATAGCAAGACTATAGCAGTCCGATTACTGCATGTGAACTGTAAACGCAATGCAGTTATTCTTTTGTAGCTTAGTGTCCCACCCCTGTCTCAGGTGAGGGTATAATGTGACCTTTTGTACTCGTATACAACCAGATGTGTTTACAAGGATGGCAAGGCACACAGTTGGGCAGAGTATAACATGACTTATTTTCCCCAAGGTGTCATACATGAGAATGTGGCAAAAAACAAAAAGATATCTGTAAAATAGAGAATATAAATGTAAATTAAATCAAGCATTATCATAATGATAATCAAAAAATAAAACAATTCAGGCTATCAAATACTATAACAAACAGAAATACATTTTAACCATAGTTAATTAATTAAAGAAATCTAAAGTTAACATCACCTCCTTAGAGATAGACAGCTCTTGACGCTCTACAGACAACAGCATCCAACAGCAGCAGACAGCATAGTGGGAGAAATGCCCCAGCTCATCCTATATATACACCCCATGGCCCCTCCCACCAGACAGAACCAAATATTAGGTGATCTACATTTACACCATGTCACATCTGTTTAGATTAATATCGGCACAAAATACATTAGGTACATTTCAATTCATTTAGGTTTGTAGATGTTGCTTTCTTCAAAGTCTTATCAAAGTGTAACTCCCCTTTGTGACACGAAAACCTACACAGACAAGGAGTTGGTTTGGCCCAAATTGGGCCCCAATCAGTGGTTTCAGGTGTGCTTCCTGACAACCTATTTGTCCTTGAAGAACTTTCTGAAGCAATGATACCTCCATGTATCATTGCTATGATGGTCAATCTTGCCAAAACAAATACCGGTAGGTCACAGAACTCAATCCAGACCAAACATGCTGTATTGTTGCTTTTGATCACCATAATATTCACAGTTGAAAATGAACATTGGGCATCATACTTTTTGGTGATGGTGAGAGATTTCAGAATACAAAAATTGAATTGTATGAAGCCGTGGCTTCATACAATTCAAATTAGAATTCAAATTAGAATTGCCTGATTCGTTGCAATAATGAATTATGGCTCTTGGATTCATTTGAACAGGATTCAGAACAATCGTGTATGACAAGCAGATATGACTTACATATATTTTTTCTGGCAAGAGAGTCTATACTAATTATGTTACGTGATGATAAGAAAACTCACAATTTACACTGGCCTTATATTAAATCGTTTGAGTCTTATCTTAAAGATAGGTATTTCTGTGTGGGTGCTATAGGCTATGATCGTCTAAATCGTTCTGTGGAGTTCCCCATGGTTCAGTTTTCTATTTGCATAATCCTAACTACAATGTCCGCTTCCATTGCTATGCAGGCCTGGATGACACACAGTAACTATGGCCTCTGACACTAAAAATGTAAAATGAATAAAATATACTTCTGTTGTTCTTCAGATCATAGGTCTCAGGTCGCAACATTATCAGGGAATTAATTTGTCAGTGCTCAAATGTCAAGCTACAGTAGCATGATGACGCTCATAAAATCCCAGAATATCTGGCCATTATTTTCAACAATAACCTTATACCGTAACCCATTTAGGCCTGACGTTGAAATTTAAAAAATGTCTTCAAAATCCTGTTTTCTGTTTTCTGAAAAACCTTATGTTTCTGTATCAGTGGTGGTGCTCAATATTTCATGTCAAGGACCCCACAAATTATATGTAATATGCCTCCGCCCCACATCTGAAAATATGTTGTTCCGGGGTCCAGGGACCTCCCCAGAAGCAAAGATTTTAGTTAAAATGTTCACTCTGTAATAATATATTACATTTCATTAGTTTCAATTTTTCATATTTCATAGTTCAAAGTTCTATGAGTTTGTAGATCTGCTATTTTTCAATAGCTAAAGTGTAACATAATGCTTTAAAACACCAAAAAGGGTTCCCGCCCCAAAATGGGTTAAACAAGCATGTAAATACAGTATAATAATAATAATAAAACTTTATTTGTATAGCACCTTTCATGACATGAAATGCAGCTCAAAGTGCTTTACATGCCGACGGCTTGTTCCATGCCGACGGCCCGTAGAAGCAAAAAGCTGCTTCCCCGTATTTTTTAGTTGCCATTTTTTTAGGCAAAGACCTTAGGGGGGGGGCGGTTTGGGACATATTTAGGCAGGCAGTCATGTAGGTAGGAAGGTGCGAGACCATTGAGAGCTTTATAGACAAGTAAAATAATTTTAAAATCAATCCTAAAAACAACCGGAAGCCAGTGCAGTGATGCCAAAACTGGAGTAATATGTTCTCTCATCTTAGTTCTAGTTAAAACTCTGGCTGCTGCATTTTGGACAAGTTGTAATCTGTCAGTTGTTTTCTTAGGCAGTCCTGAAAAAAGTGCATTGCCGTAATCAAGCCGAGAAAAAACAAAGGCGTCGATTAGCGTTTTTGCATCGTCCAAGGACACATAGGCTCTGATTCGTGCAATATTTCTAAGGTGAAAAAAGGCAATCTTGGTAACATGATGTGTGAATTAAAATTCAATTCAGAATCAATAATAACCCCCAGGTTCTTTACTGTACTGTTACTTTCTACAGTCAGGTTGCCAAGTCTGCTTAATATTGATTCTTTCTGTTCACTAGAACCGATTATGAGAACTTCTGTCTTATCCTCATTTAGCTTGAGAAAGTTCTCACTCATCCAACATTTGATGCTAGACAGACAGGTAACCAGCGGGTCTAAAGCACAGGGATCATCTGGAGCCACAGAAAGATATAGTTGGGTATCATCAGCATAGAAATGAAAATTGACTCCGTGATTGGCAATGAGTTCGCCCAATGGCAGTATGTACAAGGAGAAAAGCAGAGGGCCAAGAATCGAGCCCTGTGGAATACCAGAACTGATGTTGTGTTTGTCTGAGTCAAACTCGGCGATTGACAAAGTAACTTCTATTAGGCTACTGTTTCCGTCAGTTTAGAAAGATTGCTCAAATTAAAGGTTTTCTATCGCTCTGGTTCATGCCTTGGCTTTATCACATCTCAATTACTGGATTACTGCAATTTATACTGTCTCAACAACAAAGTCTGTCCTCAACCACAGCTTGTTCAAAATGCTCTGCTATAGATCTTTTATACCAACTCCCACAGAAAAAGACAGTAGGCCGCCTTTTATGCTCCCTTCAATGGCTGACAGTGAAATTTAGGATTGCCTTCAATCCCAGGAAGGGTCTTACGCCCGCATTATGGATATCTTCACCCGCTGTGACCCCTCCCACAGCCTGCAGATGCTGCAGGGACAAATCTATTGGTCATTCTGAAAAACCAAAGGGTGACAGCTAAGCTTCTGCCTGTCTGGGCCCCTAGGCTTTATATAGGACGACCTGCCGGAGGAGATCAGGCTTGTATAAGCTCCCCGTCTTCATTAAAGTTTTGGCGTGCCATGTTTTAAATAAAACTTCCACCTTTTTTTCATTTATCTGAAAGCACCTTGGTCCTTGGTCCCCCAAAGCCAATTCACCTTGAAATGATTGAAATGTTTTTTTGGATGGACCCTGGATGGACCAGGAGGAGAGGTTGACTGTCGGCAGCACAGCGGCGTGACAGGAGAAATGAGGATAGATGAGCAGATTGGGCTAAATATTAATATGGATTGAGAGCAGATTGTGGAAGGTCTGGGTGGGATTATTATATGGTTGAAGAGGCTTCATTATGGTGAAAGTATATACCTGTATGGCAAGGATTACAATCTCATGTGATTCCATTACAAAATAAAGCACAATAAAGAGTGGCGTGCCCTCCTCCTGTAAAATATTATTATACTGTATATCTGCTTATAGGCTTTGGGCTGCGTGTGTGTGTGTGTGTGTGTGTGTGTGTGTGTGTGTGTGTGTGTGTGTGTGTGTGTGTGTGTGTGTGTGTGTGTGTGTGTGTGTGTGTGTGTGTGTGTGTGTGTGTGTGTGTGTGTGTGTGTGTGCGCTTTAGGAACAAACAAAAGATTGCAGGGCTGTGAACACCCGCTAAGTGAAAACAGAGTGGATGTTTTATGTTAACCAGCAGACAGTGAGGGTAATCATATTAGTGCTGATTTATCATATCTTAAATTTGCCTGCTTCTTATGAGCTGTGCCGCTCGCAGAGATCACACTGATAGTGTGGCAGTGGCTCGGTCTGGAGAGATTTCATGTCTTCCAAAGTGATAAAGCTCATAGCAGACTTTTACTTTATTGTAGCATGGTCCCGCCTTATTCCCTTTCGACGAGAATCTACGATATGACACAGATTCCTTCGGTGCTCTAGCTCTCAGAGAGAGACTGACATCCACAGAAAAATAACAAATGGTTTCAAATAATGCCAGTACTTTTAACAGTGTTTATAGCATAGTTACGGCTTCAGCAGAAACATAAAAGTGTCTCAGTTACTTCAGAAGCTAAAATTGTCGGACGGGGACAGAATGGAGCGTTTTCCACTTACGGAAAAGGACTTGTATGTTCCCTATAGGATTCACCCCCCCAGTGATGCCTGAAGGTACCAAGATTGGGTCAGTCTGAAATTGTAAGCAAGCAAGACAACCACTCTTCTGCTTTGGGCATACATACTGAAGTGGGAGACAGAAGGGTTGATATAGGAGCAGAGGAGGAAGTTGATCTGGGTTTCCATACTAACCCACTTCCTCACCCTCCACCACAGATGCATTCATCTAGCAACCTGGAGCCAACAGACCACACATATACAGTTTTATGAAACTCCTGCTGCTTATCAACTTTTTTTGGAATGATTTCCGATGCGCGTGCTCCGAGTCTGAAGTCGTCTGTCGCATGGGGAACTGCCCATAGATCCGAAGTCCGGTTAGTCCGAACATGCGGAAAGGTTGTGACATGCGCTGCTGGTTGGCGAACATGCGCTGCTGGTTGGCGAACATGCGCTGCTGGTTGGCGAACATGCGCTAAGGTTGTCGAACATGCGCTGCTGGTTGGCGAACATGCGCTGCTGGTTGTCGAACATGCGCTAAGGTTGTCGAACATGCACTGCTTCCGTGCTTGCGCTGCTGGTTGGCGAACATGTGCTAAGGTTGGTGAACATGCACTGCTCCCGTGCTTGCGCTGCTGGTTGGCGAACATGTGCTAAGGTTGGTGAACATGTACTGCTCCCATGCTTGCGCTGCTGGTTGGCGAACATGCGCTGCTCCCGTGCTTGCGGTTATGTTTAGGTTAGGGTTAGAGATAGGGTTAGTAATTTCGGAACAATGGGAGGTCGGAACAATGACATGGCATTGCGCATGACCATTATATGCACATATCGGTCGCATCTGTGGCTTGTTGTTTGTTTATTGTTATGTCTGAGACTTGCATTATGCCTATATATGGGCGTATCGGGTTTGTTTATGGTAGTGTAGCCGTGGTCCGCCCACCATTACCCAATTTTTCTATAGGATGTACTTTGTAACATATATTCACATAAGGCATTTAGGCGGGTTCAAAATACTTAGTTAAGTGGTTAAGGTAAACTTACAATATTAATAATATATTTCAGACCACAAACAAACAACGGTTGTGAATCAGAGCTACAATGACCCACTGCCCTGTTCCAAGAATCATGATGTAGGAGAGAAATGCCTATAAAATAAATGTTCCGAGCCTCTAAAGATCGTCGCTAAAGATAGTGTGGATAGAGGGCAAATAATCAATGACATCACCAACGCAGAGGCAAACCGTTGCTGGGCGATGGAGACGCCAAGAACCGCTAAAAATAATACTAGCGATGCCGGATGCATTATAAACAACGGGGTTGTTCGATGTCATCCCATAGGGTGGCGATCTAGGACTTTTTTTATTAAAGGTCGTCCAATGTCACCCTATAGGCATAGAATGAGTTGGGTTGTTATGTTGGATAGAAAACGAGTGCTGGAGAGAGACAGAGGGAAGTTCTTCTCCTATATTCCGATCCATTGAGCACATGATCCCACTGGCCAGGTCGCATAACAATCAGTTGATTTGAGCAGTATCAGCAGCCATCATAAAAAGTACACCTGACATAATAGCTGTATCAGCAAAAGTGTAGTATAGGTGTAGTATAGCTATCTGCTGGAACAGATCAAGTCAGTCTTTACTTATCGTCTGAATTACATCTGAACTATAGCCTGCATGGGCACCATTTCATTTAGGGTATACGATCCTGTCGGGAGCGGATGATATCGTTACGCCATGTTGTAGTATTGTTTTGTAGTCGACAGGCAGGAACAACACACGGCAACTTCCTTTTTCCTCAAACCGATTTTTCTCAATAAAAGCTACAGGCTATACGAGAGCTTTTATTGAGAAAAATCGGTTTGAGGGAAAAGGAAGTTTCCGCCTGTTGTTCCTGCCTGTCGACTACAAAACAATACTACAACATGACGTAACGATATCATCCGCTCCCGACAGGATCATACGGACTTTTGAAACAGAGACGAGGCTTTCCTCCGAGGTGGTGGAAAGCCTGGTGAGGCGAGGTTACATCTGAACAGTGAGGTGCACATGTGCAGGAAAGGCAGGGTTTTCCCCCGGGCCACACCAAGAGCTGCTGCAAGTCACCAGCTTTGACTTACGAGTCAGCGTTGCTGTATGACGTGGAAGGTCGTGCAGGCTCTATTCTCACAGCACCCAAACCAGTGGTTCCCAACCAGGGGTCCATGATGGAGTTCCAGGGGGTCCCCAGCTAAATGAGAGTTTGGAACCAAATGGACCCTTATGGGTCTGTGACTCTGATCCATTAATTAATATTGATTTTACAATATAAATTGGGGGTCCCAGAGATAGGAAATGCCATTAAATAGGGGTCTGTATAGACTAATGCAGGTCAAACTGGGGATCCTTGAAATTAAACGGGTTGAGAATCACTGCTCGGCCGTAAGAATCTTCTCTCATGAATATCCTATGAAAAAGTGTGGGAACCACTGACCCAAACGGACATGATGAGCTCTTTTCCTCGCGGCTGCACAGAGCATGCCATCTTGCAGAGCAGTGTTGTTTTTGGCATTTTAGTTTTAGTCATAGTCTCTTGAATAGTTTTCATTTGGTTTCAGTCACATTTTAGTCACCTGGAATGCTTCAGTGTTAGTCTAGTTTTACTAAATATTGACTAAATATCATACTATTTTAGTTGGTTAAATCTACAGTTGATTTAGTTGATTAAAATGTATTTTGGCGGGCCTTGATGCTGCCGTAATACACTTTTACACGCTGTTTTCTCAGCTCACAATGCGTCGCAGCGCGCAATGCGTTGTGAGCTTGAGATATGCTATTGTCAGCATGCAACCAATTGTAAAATGACTGGATCTCTTGTACACTATAGTCCCTTCCTAACATTTTAGCTTTAGTTTCAATTTGTTGAAATCAACAGTATATTTATTATTTAGTCATCATGGCTTAGTTTGTATTTGGTTTTTATGTCGTTTTTGTCAGTGAAAAAAGGTAGGTTTTTCGTCATAGTGTTACTCGACGAAAACAACAGTGGCACTGCAGAGAGTCATTATTGATGCATGGGCCCCGCTCCCAGCTGTCCCAGCTTCCATGCTGATTGCAAGGCAGGGCTCTGGAGAGAAGGAATATGCGGCCGCTCATGTCCGTCTGAATCTCTGTCTATCTCCGTGCATGTCTGCGCATGCACGCACCCCGTGTCGGTCAGTCTGCGCATGCACGCACCCCGTGTCAGTCAGTCAGTCAGTCTGTCGGCATTGCCTCTCACGCCCTCTTGTTTGTCTTTCTGTATGCCTGGCCTGCCTCGTCTGTCTGTCGATTTAAAAAAAATAGCAGACCTACATGCTCGTAGCGTGCCACTCGGTGGCACGCTATGAGCTTGTAGATATGCTATTTTTCAATAGCTAAAGCACAACATAATGCTAACACCAAAAGGGGTTCCCGCCCAAAATGGGTTATGAAAGTGTGTGTCCGTCTGTCGGCTTCGGCAGGGACTCGTACATCCGCATATGCCATGTATGTATTTTACTTAAGTAAAAGTATCAATACTGCAATAATAGAAATGCTCCGTTACAAGTAAAAGTCAAGAATTCGAAATGTATAGTTGAGTAAAAGTACAAACGTAAACGTGGTATCCAAATAATGTGTTGCAACGCATTGTGAGCTTGTAGATCGGCTATTTTCAAATGGCCAAAATGTACGGTATATAGGGCTGAAGTGTTTAATATATGTTTGTAATAATAATGACAATCTACAAATACAGTTTTCAAATAATTGTAGTGAAGTAAAAAAAACAATATTTGGATCTAAATTGTAGTGGCGTAGCAGTAAAAGTATTGGGAGTTGGAATTACTCAAGTACTTCAAAATACTTGTACTTAAATACAGTACTTAAGTAAATGTAGGCTACTTAGTTACTTTTTTTTTACCACTGATAACATGTAGCATATATAGTTGTCCACTGGTCTGGCTGTGGTACTTTCACAGTAAAAATGTGATTTCTTTGTAAGGTGTATTTCGTCTGCAGCACTGCATGGTCTAAATGCACGCAGACGAGAGAGTGCATGTGAACGTTCGTTCACAGGCGGGTGAGTCTGGATGTTAATGAGGGAACGGGGAGGCGGTTGGACGTGAAATTGGGGGGAGGGGGGGAGAGACAGCTGGAGAGAGAGAGAGAGAGAAAAGTGCATGTGTGAGAGAGTGACTGAGAGAGTGACTGAGTGAGTGACTGAGTGAGATGGAGACTGTGGTGAATAGGTAACCATGGTAACTCTGTTGGCCAAGATTTAAATGCAGAGAAACAGAGAGAGAGGAGAGACAGAAAGCGAACGAGCGAGCGAGTGAGTGAGTGAGTGAGTGAGGGAGTGAGTGAGTGAGTGAGTGAGGGAGTGAGCGAGCGAGCGTGCGAGTGAGTGAGTGAGTGAGTGAGCGAGCGAGCGAGTGAGTGAGTGAATGAGTGAGCGAGTGAGCGAGTGAGCGAAGCAGAGAGAGAGAGAGAAGTAGAAGGAAGCAGGAATTCATCCAGAGTCTTCTGTGTGGCTATTGGATAAGCGGGAATGAGGCCAGAGTCAAAGGTCAATGTGTGTCAGTGTTAACAGGTTAATCTCTCATCAAACGGAGGAGGAGGGGTCGGTGCCGTGTTCAGCCAGCCTGCCCACGGAGAAGAAGAAAACAGCTATGCACTGAGGGGGGGGGTCGCAACTCAGGATTGAGGAGAACACAGGGGGAGGGCAGTGGGTATAGGGTTGAGGAGAACACAGGGGGAGGGGCAGTGGGTATAGGGTTGAGGAGAACACAGGGGGAGGGGCAGTGGGTATAGGGTTGAGGAGAACACAGGGGGAGGGAGGGCAGTGGGTATAGGGTTGAGGAGAACACAGGGGGAGGGCAGTGGGTATAGGGTTGAGGAGAACACAGGGGGAGGGCAGTGGGTATAGGGTTGAGGAGAACACAGGGGGAGGGCAGTGGGTATAGGGTTGAGGAGAACACAGGGGGAGGGCAGTGGGTATAGGGTTGAGGAGAACACAGGGGGAGGGGCAGTGGGTAGGGTTGAGGAGAACACAGGGGGAGGGGCAGTGGGTATAGGGTTGAGGAGAACACAGGGGGAGGGCAGTGGGTATAGGGTTGAGGAGAACACAGGGGGAGGGCAGTGGGTATAGGGTTGAGGAGAACACAGGGGGAGGGCAGTGGGTATAGGGTTGAGGAGAACACAGGGGGAGGGCAGTGGGTATAGGGTTGAGGAGAACACAGGGGGAGGGCAGTGGGTATAGGGTTGAGGAGAACACAGGGGGAGGGCAGTGGGTATAGGGTTGAGGAGAACACAGGGGGAGGGCAGTGGGTATAGGGTTGAGGAGAACACAGGGGGAGGGGCAGTGGGTATAGGGTTGAGGAGAACACAGGGGGAGGGCAGTGGGTATAGGGTTGAGGAGAACACAGGGGGAGGGCAGTGGGTATAGGGTTGAGGAGAACACAGGGGGAGGGCAGTGGGTATAGGGTTGAGGAGAACACAGGGGGAGGGCAGTGGGTATAGGGTTGAGGAGAACACAGGGGGAGGGCAGTGGGTATAGGGTTGAGGAGAACACAGGGGGAGGGGCAGTGGGTAGGGTTGAGGAGAACACAGGGGGAGGGCAGTGGGTACGCTATAAGAAGACACTCTCAGAGTGCTATAGGTCTGGAACTTCTCTAAACACTACAGTCAAAACAGAGAGGGAGAGAGACGCACACACAGAGAGAGAGAGATTGAAAGAGAGACACTGACATGGCTATAACCTGTGTGTGTGCGTGAGAGAGAGAGAGAGACAGACTGAGTTCAATTGTAACGTTGGACAGTGACAGCTTTGAAGTGGAACACAATCAACCAGCCTCTAACCAGCTGTCAACTCCAACTAGTCTCAGCTCCCTTCATGGACTAACACGCATCCATCCCAACCGGCGTCTTCACCTCGCTCGCACCTCTCTGCTCTCAGGTGCTGCATGCTCGCCACCCAAAATAAGCAGTTAAGCACACACACACCTGCACACACACACACACACACCCACACACACACACATACACACACACACACACACACACACACACACACACACACACACACACACACACACACACACACAAACACTGCAACGCCCCTCCCCACCCACCCACGACACTTTTAAGATCTTCTCATTTGCACGCAACGGTAAGGGTGGGAAGAAAGATTTAACTGGAAAAAGGTGAGAGCCACATACATTCCCCCAAAATAGCACGCCTCGAGTGCCTCTTTTTATGCACGTGCATAAATGCTGCTGCCGTTTTAAACACACAGCAGCCGGGGGAGAAAAACGGAGAAGACTGCCGTGCGTTATGTGTGTGTGCGTGCGTGCGAGAGAGAGAGACACTGAGAGAGAGCGATAGAGTGAGGTTATGAGTGGCAGTGTTGCAGTCCCAGTAGCAGAGCGGTTGAAGACTGGTGTCCTGTTCCCTCACGCTGCAGGCCACGTTGAGCACAGATACTCCTGCTGATATGATTTATCACCGTGTCCTTGTGTGTGTTTTAATGTCATTGCACTCTAGGTCCGCATTATTGATCAATCCCTGCCCCCCCCCCCTCTCTCTCTCTCTCTCCACCTGTTTCATATTCATCCTTCCACATTGTCTTCTTTACCTCCGTCTCCTCCATTCCTCTCTGCTTTATATTCGTCTCTGTGTCACTCCCCTCTCCCTCCATCTCTGTCTCCTTTATATTCATCTCTCTATTGAGCCTTTCCCCTCCCTCTCTCTCTCTGTCTCTCTGTCTCTCTGTCTCTCTCTCTCTCTCTCTCTCTCTCTCTCTCTCTCTCTCTCTCTCTCTCTCTCTCTCTCTCTCTCTCTCCCTCTCTCTCTCTCTCTCTCTCTCTCTCTCTCTCTCTCTCCCTTTACCCCTTTCTCTGGATCTCTCTCTCTCTGGATCTCCCCCCCTTTTCTTCTCTCTCTCTGGATCTCTCTCTCTTTCCAAGAAAGGAGTGAGAAACTATTAATATTAATGCGTCATCTTCCTCTCTTTCTCTCTCCTCTCTCTCTCTCTCTCTCTCTCTCTCTCTCCCCCCCTATTCTCTGTCTTACACTTTTTTAATCTTTCTTTTACCACTGATCTCCTCTCTGCTCTTCCCATTATTTCTCTTTAGTCTTTATCCCTCATCATGCCTTTCATTCAGCCATTTCTCCATCTATCTTTCTCCATCTCTCTCTCTCTCTCTCTCTCTCTCTCTCTCTCTCTCTCTCTCTCTCTCTCTCTCTCTCTCTCTCTCTCTCTCTCTCTCTCTCTCTCCTGCTGTTCAGTATTCATCTATTACTGTACTGTTGATAATTCCCTCCTCTGCCTGCAGCCGTACAGTCATCTATCAGATTAATAATCCCTCTCTTCCTCTCTCTCTCTCTCTCTCTCTCTCTCTCTCTCTCTACCCCAACCCACCTCACCCCCCCCATCTTTAACCACGTCAAGTGAGAATGATCAGCGTGTCAAATGAGTTTTTGTGTCAAAGTCCCACCGTTTACAAGCATCATCAAATTCATCATTAATAACCGCCTATATACTGTATAGCTCTAGGTTGCTGGATGCCCTTATTTGAGGTGATTCTGGTCTAATAAAGAACCTGTGGAGAGGAAGAGGCGAGGCTCTGAGCCTCCTCCCCCTCTCCCTGCCTGCCCTGCTTCAGGGTGGCCGAGCCATCTATTAGCATTAATGTAGATTGCACCATTTGCCACCATCCTCTGGCCTCTGGGATCAGACAGTGCTGTGCCTGGTGTATGGAAATAGAATTAGCATCGCTGTCCCGCACGACCCAATGTTGTATGCTTGCTTGCACAGGCGGTGAAATGGCTCGCCGCATGGCTCTGCGTTGTTGTGGCCACGTTGGTGGTTGGAGACCGGCATTAATAATCCACAGGGCTATAGAGGGCGTCTGTCTGTCTGCGTGGCGCAGGACTAAAATACCTGCCCACCTGCACCGTCGAGACTGCAGAGTTCAACGTGCCTCCATCTTGGTCACACTACAACAAACACGTTGCCAGAGTTTGCGTGTGGGAAGCCAGTATTCAGGGCGTTGTATTCTCTGCCACTGTACTAGGGACTCCTCTACCAACTGGACAGGGGAACCTGGTCACTGTACTAGGGACTCCTCTACCAACTGGACAGGGGAACCTGGTCACTGTACTAGGGACTCCTCTACCAACTGGACAGGGGAACCTGGTCACTGTACTAGGGACTCCTCTACCAACTGGACAGGGGAACCTGGTCACTGTACTAGGGACTCCTCTACCAACTGGACAGGGGAACCTGGTCAACAAGGAGCCGTTCTCTGCCACTGTACTAGGGACTCCTCTACCAACTGGACAGGGGAACCTGGTCAACAAGGAGCCGTTCTCTGCCACTGTACTAGGGACTCCTCTACCAACTGGACAGGGGAACCTGGTCACTGTACTAGGGACTCCTCTACCAACTGGACAGGGGAACCTGGTCAACAAGGAGCCGTTCTCTGCCACTGTACTAGGGACTCCTCTACCAGCTGGACAGGGGAACCTGGTCAACAAGGAGCCGTTCTCTGCCACTGTACTAGGGACTCCTCTACCAGCTGGACAGGGGAACCTGGTCAACAAGGAGCCGTTCTCTGCCACTGTACTAGGGACTCCTCTACCAGCTGGACAGGGGAACCTGGTCAACAAGGAGCCGTTCTCTGCCACTGTACTAGGGACTCCTCTACCAGCTGGACAGGGGAACCTGGTCAACAAGGAGCCGTTCTCTGCCACTGTACTAGGGACTCCTCTACCAGCTGGACAGGGGAACCTGGTCAACAAGGAGCCGTTCTCTGCCACTGTACTAGGGACTCCTCTACCAGCTGGACAGGGGAACCTGGTCAACAAGGAGCCGTTCTCTGCCACTGTACTAGGGACTCCTCTACCAGCTGGACAGGGGAACCTGGTCAACAAGGAGCCGTTCTCTGCCACTGTACTAGGGACTCCTCTACCAGCTGGACAGGGGAACCTGGTCAACAAGGAGCCGTTCTCTGCCACTGTACTAGGGACTCCTCTACCAGCTGGACAGGGGAACCTGGTCAACAAGGAGCCGTTCTCTGCCACTGTACTAGGGACTCCTCTACCAGCTGGACAGGGGAACCTGGTCAACAAGGAGCCGGAACTGGGAGGTACTGGGAGGGATAGCGTGTTCCTCTGCACATGTCTCGCTCTGATTCCAATGGTGTATAGAAGGAGACATGTGGTTGTCTATACCCTCCCCAGACCAAAAGTATAGGGGGTGGAAGTAAACTAAATGTATATATTCATACATTCATACATATGTTGTATATTCATACAGTAAATAGGCCTACATAAAAAAAACACTCAACTCTTCAAAAACTCGGCTGTGTGCAGAAAATAAAATCACACCCTTGTGAAGTGAGGGGCGCTAATATATTAAAGTCTAACTCATGTTGATTAGGTGATGTAATGGTGATGTAAAAGAAACGGTGCCAACACAAACATTAAACGCCATTAACAATAAAGAGACAATATGACGTAATGAGGCACATTATGACGTAAATTTTCCCTTTTACGTTTTTGTTTACAAAACAAACATTGAACTAAATAAAGACAAACATTAAACCTGTATATAGGAGGGGCCCCTCAAAAAGAAAAAAGGGGAAAAAAAGAAAAGATGCACTGTTGATATACTGGTGGGTGGAGGGCAACTCTAGATTGTGACTTTGAATGTCTGTTCCTGGATTTCTTTCCTATACTGTAACTTCCTACGGCTTGTAAACTATTAATTGAAGCTTTCTGCCTTTCCACCTGCCCTGCATGTGTACAAGGATTTGATTGCTGGCAAAAATCATGTCTGCTTAGGGATTACATGGGATTTGACAAGCAGTGACATAAGTCGTAATGCTTCTCAAAGATGTTTTGACAATCCCCCATGATAAGAGATACTGTAGATGTCTACTTATTATTTGTCTTATTCATTATTTCTCCTGGTGAAAACATGCAGGGAGCAACGAGTCTGTAGTCTTTTAATATCTGCTCTCTTGCTCTCACTCACACTCTCTCTCTCTCTTTTGTTCTTTCACAGTAACTCCTGGATTCTTCTCACTCCTCAAAGGCCTCGTTCAAATCCCCAGACAGCGAGACGGGGAAAAAAAAGGGAATAGCATCTGTTTATCTGCATATTTCTACGTTTTAAAAACAAGAGGGAAATGAACACAGATAGACAGGAGGACAAAATGTCAGAGACGATGCATCGTTAGAGGGAGCAAATTGCCACGTGGAGAACTACAGGAACGCACCACACCTTCCATCAGTGTGGAGTCACCTCAACTACACCTTCGGAACACGAGCAGGGTCATGTCCCAGTTGCCATGCGCATCACCACGGTGACCTGCCTTCCCTGCCCTTCCCCCCTCCTCCTGCTATTGGCCCAGCTGTTACTGCGGCTCCTCCCCCCTGGGCCAGAGTTTGTGGGAGCCGCCGCCTCCTCCTCCTCTTGCCCCTCCCACTGCACCTGCTCCAATCAGGCCAGTCGAGTCATCTGCACGAGACAAAACCTGGACGAGGTGCCCGAGAGTATATCAGTCAACACGCGATACCTCAACCTGCAGGAGAATTCAATACAGGTACATCTTTGCGGCGCTATAAGCATTCTGTTTGTTCATTGTTAATGTCCATCTGTGTGTGTGTGTGTGTGTGTGTGTGTGTGTGTGTGTGTGTGTGTGTGTGTGTGTGTGTGTGTGTGTGTGTGTGTGTGTGTGTGTGTGTGTGTGTGTGTGTGTGTGTGTACTTGCGTTTTTCCCTTTTCGCAATTCTGCTTTTTGCTTACCCAACATTGTTGAAATGACCTGTTATCTTAAAGTACTTCACTATAATTGAATGAGTTCACAGACTTGTTATCTGTAATAATAAGTATAAATATGTGGAAATGTTTTCTGTCTGTTTTCTGTCATACCGGAAATCCCTTATGTTTGTACCCTTTTCAGGCTGTGCATTTGGAGCAGAGCATGCAAGTGCAGATAATAATATGTTAACATAATTTGATTCAATACTTTTTTCTTTCTTTTTTTGTAGCCTACCAGTATAGTAGAGAATAGACTTTTAAACCTGTGTCAAACCGACGCAAGTTGTTTTTTAACTGAGAGTATAAGGCATATTTCCATGGGAATACCATGCCTCAGTGTGTGCATTACCAATTTATCTGAAGTCCCAAGATAGTATTTGTGGTTTTTCAGCTTAGGGGAGATCATTTAACCACAGACCATCATTAAGAAGCACATGAATGAATTGCTACATTTATACTTTTACTTTTAGTTTCTGGCGGCTATGTTCTTTTACAAATCAAAATGATTGTTTTTTTAACTAAGTGCTTTACTTACTGTACACTATGCATTACAGTCACCCATTGTCACACATTCACACACCGACAGCTATGGCAACCATGCGAGGTAGGCCTACTGGTCAGCGTGCTCAATTGACCAATGTCTTGCTCAAGGACATTTTGACACAAAGCCCGGGGGTGTCCCACACATGGAAATTAATCCACATGGTTTGGTCAGCCATCTTGTAAGAGTTGCTGCTTATAGGAAAGATAATAATGAAACGATAAACCCACTCCATTGCTCTTTTAGATAACCCTGCACAAATTCAGATTTGGTTTGTTGTATCCTGAAGCCCCACTTGAAATGATTAAAAATCTAAAAATGTTTTAACACCTGAAGGCATCCTAGATTCTCTGGCTTATTTTTTCCTCCACTGAGTACCATAAAGCCTTGACAGGCTCCCACCCCCTCTTAATCCATTTTGGGCGGGAACCCCTTTTGGTGTTATAGCATTATGTTATGCTTTAGCAGATCTACAAGCTCATGGCGCGCCACCAAGTGGCGCGCTACGAGCTATAGGTCTGCTATTTTTGAAGAATCATGAAAAGTGACATGAAAGTGTTTGAGAACGACTGACATAGAAAAACATACCTTTTTCAAGAAAACAGTCATAGGATTTAGAAGACATTTCCAGAATCGTTCCCACATCGAAATGGGTTAAACATCCCCCACTTCTCCCCTCTGTCCCCGTCCCTCTCCCTCTGTCTCCCTCTTTCCTCCTCCTCTCACATCTCTCTTTCTCTCCCTCCCTCTCTTTGCCTGGCTATCACCCCCTCCTTCTACTGCTCTACATACAGAGCAGGCTAGTGGCCTGACTCCAGGAGTCTTCCTCTCTCTCTCTCTGCCTCACAAAGGGCTTTGGCCACATACAGTACATATCTCCCACAGTCAGAGTTTTAAGGGGCTTGTGTGTTTTACTCCACCCGTCAAACAATCTCCATTTGAACAGAGCTGACGTTTGGTGGTGGTGGATGTCCGGGCTGTAGTTAGTATATATGTGTTCCGGAAACTTCTCTTCTCAAGAGACCAAACATCCCTTTTCTGCTCGTAAAGAAAAGAAAATTCACACACACACACAAAAAGAAAAATACACATTCAGTTATTTTGAATTGCGTCCAATCAATTTCAGAATTGTGGATTTGCATTTCTGTTCCTCTCTGTGATCATCTGATTCTTTGTACAAAACAAATTTGTGGATCTTGGGATGGTTAAAACAGCTTGCGGACACTTCTGAGATACAGTCTGTAAGTTCTATATGTCCGTTGTCTCTCCCGACGGATTGATGTATTTCCAACAATGTACGTTTCTAGTGTGCCATCTGTTCAACCAGTCTGTCCTACTGTACACCACCAGGGTTCATTTCTCAATGGAATAGGGAGACCATGCCAAGCACTAAAGATGTGCTACATACAACATACCGTACCGTACAGATTGGTTAAAATAACATTTCATTCAATCGAAAGGCTCAGGTTGTCTTTGCCTCACCCTACATGTCTGATAGTAACCCCGTCTATCTCTGCCCCTATACAGGTTATCAAGTCAGACACTTTCAAGCACCTGAGGCACCTCGAGATCCTCCAGCTCTCCAAAAACCAGATCCGTCAGATTGAAGTCGGAGCGTTCAATGGCCTCCCCAACCTCAACACCCTGGAGCTCTTCGACAACCGCCTCACGCTGGTGCCGTCGCACGCCTTCGAGTACCTCAGCAAGCTGCGGGAGCTGTGGCTGCGGAACAACCCCATCGAGACGCTGCCGGGCTACGCCTTCCACCGCGTGCCCTCGCTCCGGCGCCTGGACCTGGGCGAGCTGAAGAAGCTGGACTTCATCTCCGACGCGGCCTTCGTGGGCCTCGTCAACCTGCGCTACCTGAACCTGGGCATGTGTGGGCTGAAGGACATCCCCAAACTGACAGCTCTGGTGCGCCTGGAGGAGCTGGAGCTGTCGGGGAACCGTCTGGAGATCATCCGGCCCGGCTCCTTCCAGGGCCTGGTGTCCCTCCGCAAGCTGTGGCTCATGCACTCGCAGGTGTCCGTCATCGAGCGCAACGCCTTCGACGACCTGAAGAACCTGGAGGAGCTCAACCTGTCCCACAACTCCCTGCACTCTCTGCCCCACGACCTCTTCACGCCGCTCCATCAGCTGGAGAGGGTGCACCTCAACCACAACCCCTGGGTGTGCAACTGCGACGTGCTGTGGCTCAGCTGGTGGCTGAAGGAGACGGTGCCCAGCAACACCACCTGCTGCGCCCGCTGCCACGCCCCCCCCGGCCTGAAGGGGAGGTACATCGGCGAGCTCGACCAGAGCCACTTCACCTGCTACGCCCCCGTCATCGTGGAGCCGCCGACCGACCTCAACGTCACGGAGGGCATGGCCGCCGAGCTCAAGTGCCGCACCGGCACCTCCATGACCTCCGTCAACTGGATCACTCCCAACGGCACGCTGATGACCCACGGCTCCTACAAGGTCCGCATCTCCGTCCTGCACGACGGCACGCTCAACTTCACCAACGTCACGCTGCGCGACACGGGCCAGTACACCTGCATGGTCACCAACTCCGCCGGCAACACCACCGCCACCGCCGTGCTCAACGTGACCGCTGCCGACGTCAGCGTCAACTACACCTACTTCACCACCGTCACCGTGGAGACGGTGGAGTCGGAGACCACCTGGAAGGAGGACCTGGCGCTCATCGCCATCAACGAGACGTTCATCCGGCCCGGCCCCACGCCGTCCCTCCTGTGGCCGGAGGGGGGCACGCCCACCACAGCCTCCTCGCTGCTGGCCGCCGGCTGGTCGCCCTCGTCGCCGCGCGGCGCCACGCGGCCCGCCTTCGCCGTGCCCGCCACCGAGCCGGGCTTCTCCTCGGGCCTGGACGACGTGATGAAGACCACCAAGATCATCATCGGCTGCTTCGTGGCCATCACCTTCATGGCGGCGGTGATGCTGGTGGTCTTTTACAAGCTGCGGAAGCAGCATCAGCTGCACAAGCACCACGGGGGGCCCGCGCGCGCCATCGAGATCATCAACGTGGAGGACGAGCTGCACGGGGCGGGCGGCGGCGCCGGCGGGGGGCGTGGCAGCGGCATCTCGGGGGGCTCCACGGCGACGCAGGGCGGGTGCAGCGGGATAGGAGGGGGCCAGAGCCTGAGGCTGCACCACCCGGAGGTGGTGAACCTGCCCAACCTGGCCCGCTCCGACCACCTCAACCACCTCAACTACTACAAGGCCCATCACTTCAACAACAACATGATGGGCCTGGGCATGCAGGGCCTCAACAACAACAACAACCCCTCGCCGTGCTCTCAGACCCAGCAGGGCACGGCCATCTCCTGCTCCCTGCAGGCTCCCGCCGGCGTGGGAGCGGGCGGCGGCGGCGCCCCCCTGCCCTCCCCCGTGCCACTGCCCCAGCTGGGCAGCTACAGTTCCTTGAAAGGCCTCATGGGTAAAGGCCAGAACGAGCCGCTGCTGTTTAAAAGTGGCTCCAAGGAAAACGTGCAAGAGACTCAAATATGAGAGTGAGTATATGCGGGGTTTAGAGGTGGGGAGAGGCTGTTAAGAAGAAAACAGGGAGACGGAGGGAGAATATATGCGACTGATTGTAACCGATTATCCTCATGGACAGATTACAGAAAATATCAAATTTGACATACAAGCTGTTTTTGCATTGTCAGTTCATTGACAGAGCGAAAGAGGTATATACGGAGACTGAAGTAGACATTCACTCAACACTTTCCCTGGTATTTAGCATCATGCCTACTAGACACTTCAACTTATGGAACGTGTATCAATGTAGGCGATGAGCTTCAGAGTGAATTACACGTCAAACCTGCTAATATCTGTGCCAAAGTAAAAACACCACCGACTAGATTTTCATCGGCATCCAACCGCCATTGTCATGGCAAGTTATATGGATAATGCACACATGTGCGATGAGATTCACTACATAGGTCTGTGTAAAGATCGCCTCAAATATTATTACCAGACACAATCAGGACCCCCTCGTGTATATATATATAGGGAGATAACATCGGATTGTTTGAAGTTGTCAGATTAGCGCTTGGCAGGGCCGTTTGGATAGCAAACAAATGGCCTGGTTGATTGGGACACGGTCCCAGAGTATATATAGCGCACCGCTTCCCAGAAGCCGAGGACCCGGGAAAGAGAAATTAGAGCCGTGCAGACTTATACTGTTCAGTGTTCAGAACGCAGTTCATGTCAGACCAGCACTTTGCGGTGGGAATGAACAACAACAGAGGTTGTGTGTGCTTCTCCTCCTTGTACACCTGACCTGACTGGCTACTCCTTTCTCTTTATACTCTCACCTTCTCCCCTTGTTCACCTGACCTGACTGGCTACTCCTTTTAAACGGGAAAAAAGGGAGAGTAACACAGTGAGTTATATCATGAGCCTAAAAAAGAAAAAAAAAGAAATGCCATGGCAGAAAAAGGACAATGGAAATATATATATAAAAAAAAGACTTCAAGTACACTACATATATATATATAAATATATTTTCATTCAAAGAAATAAATTATGAAGAGTACTTTATCGAGTTTGTGAGTGACACCTATACGACTTGTGCGAAGGATATACTGCAGACAGCTGTTGTGTAGTGGTCGTCCCTGGAGACTTTTCTTGTAGCTATATGAACAAGATGACCTCTCCCTCTGTGCTGAGGAAAGGACAACGCTGGGGAGAGTTCGGCCTCTGTTGAGCTGGAGCTGAAACAGGAAAGTCTGCGTGTTTTTTTGAGTGAATTTATTTTGGCCGTGACATTTTTGTAGCCACATATAGTGTTCCTTCTCCTGTCACATTTACATGAAACAGGGTCATTTTTGGAGAAGGGTGATCTTTATGCTATATTGCGATAATATGAAATATGATTACAACTCTTCAACCTTTGATATACAATATGGCCATGGTACTGATAATAATGAGCGTAATGGTAATAATGATGACAATGATCAATCGTATTTGCTTTATAATTATCATGTGATTAACCCTTGTGTTCTTTTCAGTTCAAAATGAGTCATTTACAATTTTAAGAAAAAATTATATATTTTTTCCAACCCCAAACTAGGGTGGAAGTTGTATGCGACAACAGACTGGTTATATGCTAAATATGAAATAAAAAAGGCAACTATATGCAAATTATGCATGCTTCTTCAATAACTCCATTTCTAATTTGCTCTCACACATACTGTACACACATGCACTCATGGACAGATGTACGGTATTTTCTTTGCCTTTTGCTCAATTAGATTTGCACTGTATTTCATCAATGAGACACACAGACCTCTCAGCCATGTTTTATAGACCAGGGATTTTCAAACCTTTTCGTGTCACGGACCCCCAAATTGACTTTCATTAAACTATGGATAGGGTTCAAATTTAATTTAATGGTCTAAATGTCTTAATTGTAAATGAGAAAGAGATTTATAGAGGTGATATTGAAAGAAATTCTTAGAATGATATAGTCGCTTGTACATTTAATAATTGTAATTATTTGAATGTAATTGAATTATAGTAATTAAACTGGTTTTCATTTGGCTGATGGATTATCTGCACTCCCCGCCATCCACCCACGCACGCACGCACGCACACAAGCACGCACGCACACAAGCACACAAGCACGCACGCACACAAGCACGCACACATAGTAGATTTTTCCACATAAAACACAATATTACAAAGAATGGGGAAATACATTGCTTGAAATTGAGTTAGAAACCTTTTTTCTTTTTTTAATGTACATTCTATTTCAGAATGTCTTTAAAATCCCAATAATATCCCTGGTAAATGTTACCCAACATTGTCCAAAGGAACAGAACACAGGTTAAAATGAACACAGTAAATGCTGATATTGTTATTATTGTTGCTATAACATGTTATCATTATTATCATTACTATAACTCCCATTATTAGTACTACTACTGCTTCTAGTGTATACAAATAGCCGAGAAGTACTTTTTTCATTTGTAAATTAACTTGTTGATGCCCGATCCTGTTGGGATTCTACAGTAAAACAAACTCAAATGGTACCATAATATGGACCAGTGTGACTGCTGCCATAATCTTGGTTGATGCGGGACAGCTGGGATGAGACTGGGCGCATACCGCTGTATAACTGAACTCCATGGGATGAGACTGGGCGCACACCGCTGTCTAACTGAACTCCAGCAGGAAATACACAGCCCTCGCCGCGGCCCTCCACTGACTACTCTGTTCCGACGTCTTAACCAATCGGGACCTCTCGTCTGATCACGACACAGACACCTGACGAGGAAGCCTGCTCCTTTTGCAGAGGATTATAATTATGTCTGAACTGTGTCTCAGTGTTATCGTGTACGAATGGACTTCATGACAGCAGCGGGAAGCTAACGGACGGGGGTCATTGTCACGCATAAAGGTAAGCGAAGTTCATTCAGCGAAAACAGGCAGAAAGACTTAGATATGGCATACAGTAAAGGGTGAAAAAAAACATTTTCTAAAGAAAAGGACAATTCAATGAGGAAAAAAAAGAGAAAGAAACTTATAGATCTCTTTTAAAAACAAAAGTATTATAAGTGTTTTTCATTTTGGGATTTTATCTAGTTTTATTTTTTGCTTTTTTTTTAAATCAAGTGTTATCTTTATTGTAATATTGTTATTGTTATTATAATTAGCTAATTACACTGGTTATAATTATGAGAGTTCTGTTAGCAGAAGTCACTTTGAAAATTAAAAAACCTGGCACATAAAATGGCAATTTAACTCTGTGAAACCTGGTGGCTTTTATTATTAATATATTTCTTTGAAATTAATGTTATCAATTTCACTGAAATCTCATAGTTTGTGTGTCCCTTTGGCTCTGCTTCAGATGAGAGATCACGAGACATATTGAAATGGTTAGAGTATGGAGTCTTTTTTTTTTAAATCTCTGCACAGAGGGGACAGGAAAGGCCCTGCTCTGGTTTACACGCTTAAATACACTCTCGGTCTGTGCTTCTCAGAATGTCTTCACTATCAATGCTCGCCGCTCGCAGTGCGACTGCGCTATGTCAACACCTCGTTGCCATGACTACGTATACTCTGAGACACTAATGCGCCAAACGGCGTCACAGTTGGCACCTCGCGTGGCACTCGATGCCCCCCTGACAGTCGACGTGTTCCTTTAAGATGTCACATATCTCTGCAGCCCCGGCCCCGTGTTCATCTGGAAAGTAGCAAATCAAACCTCTCATATTGCACCCGTATCCTCACATAGTGCCCCTGCAGGTTCCTTTCCTTCCATCAGGTTTCCCTGGCAACTGTTGCTGCTGCTGCTGCGACAGCCCTCATCATAGCAAGGCTCTTGATTTGGGTTTCGAATGCAAATAGAGGGGAGCAGACGACGCGCCATAGAATTCCATTTGCGTATGCACGCGGGTACTTCACTGTATTAAAAGAGTTGTCCCCCCCCCCCCCCCCAACCCACCAGGCATCGTTTCAGTGAATAGCACCATGATGTTCTTTTAGTAACACTCAATTTGTTTACACCTGCAGCAGCGTTTATAATACGCTGCCGTCGACTTCCCTGTCATTGCCAACGTATACTGCATGCGATTTACGTAATATACTATCCCTTATACATGTCATTTGCATAGCCCCTACATCGTTTCAAAAGGCATTTACGTATACCCTACACTTGTGATTAACACTCATCCCCTACGCCAGTCATTAACATATTCTGTTCCCAGCAGAAGGGATCCATATTCCCCACACAATGTATTTACATATTCATCTGCCTCTGTGTGTGTGCGCGTGCATGCGTGCGTGCATGCGTGTGCTAACAACAGAGATAAATTGCCATGTGGGCAAGATTGTGGGTATATGCGTGTGTGTGTGTGTGTGTGTGTGTGTGTGTGTGTGTGTGTACGTGCGTGCGTTACATCAGTGGCTCGAAGCAAGGACTGTTACAGAACCTATTTTGACCCCCCCCCCCTTCCATTTCTCAGATACGTGCGCTCGCTGCCTATGGCCACTAGTAGCTCATCACCTTGGAAAGCATTGTCATAGCTCCTATAGCTGGTGAGAAGTGGCACAGACCAGAGGCCATGTTGCTGAGGCTGCTCGGTGGAGAGAGGGGGCAGTGAGCGCTGCGTAGCGGCAGACATAGTCACAGACAGTGCTGCAGTGACTGAGCCCCGTTTATACTTCGTCGTACTGCAGTGGTTTTCAACCCTTTTCACATCAATGTCCATTATTTATCCTTTACATTCTATAATGGTGTAAATGCAGATGTTTAACAATAATTTAACTCTTGAGAGTGTACAAATGAAACCAAGCGGTCACATTTGCAACGGCAGTTGTAAACTTGTAGATCGGCTATACTTTTGGTCCCTGACACCATGCAGAGCACAACCTAAGCATGAGTCACACTCACACAGCACTGAGCACATACTCCCAACGCTCTAATGGAAATACTGTGCATACAATGATGTGTATGCATGCATGCGTGGGGAAGACTCGCTCGGTCTCTCTGTGTGTGTGTGTGTGTGTGTGTGTGTGTGTGTGTGTGTGTGTGTGTGTGTGTGTGTGTGTGTGTGTGTGTGTGTGTGTGTGTGTGTGTGTGCGTGCGTGCGTGTGTGCGTGCGTGCGTGCGCGTGTGTGCGTGTGTGTGTGTGCATGTGTGCGTGTGTGGGTGGGTGGGTGGGCGGGTGTTTGTGTGTATATGTGAGGCCGAGGCGGTGGGTGCATGTGTATGTGAGTGTGTGTGTGAAGCACATTCAGGTGAGCTTATTAGAGGCGGTATAGAAAGAGGAGGGAGCAGCCATGCAGACCTCCATTTTAAATCCCCGGTTTAAACCTGCGCTGTCTGTCTCCCTCCGCTCGAGGCGACTGTTTGATCCTCTCTCGCTGACACTTTTTGAGTAAATACTGGGGTATATTTATTTTATTCTCTGCTTAAGCAGCCCCTCCTCGCCTTATATTCTCTGTTCTTCTCTCACGGCGTATACACTGCATGGGAAGAACCCCACGAGATGAAAATCTGCTCAGCGGTGGCTGGCGCGTCTTTAATATGTGCTCTTTATATACGCTGTCCCAGGGCTCTCTTTGCCCTCTGTCAATCTGTGGTTACAAGCAGCGGGGTCAAGAGGGTTAAGTCTTGTGTCAGGTGGTGTTTACCCCTCCAGTTTATCCGTCTAAACAAGGCCTATAGTGTAGCCGGAATGGAAGGAGACCTGAATGTGCTCTCTGCTTATTTCGCCATGTAGCCATTTCGCCATTCAGCTTAATCAGACTAGTGTCAGCTCCTGCTGCACGACGTGCTGTAAGCGTATTTTGTGTACAAAACACCTTTCGTTTTATTATGTTTAACACCTGTTGGTTCCTTTTGGCCGTTTTTGCTTTATAGGTGCTGTTTGTTTGTTTCTTTGCTTGCCTGTTGGTTTGTTTGTTTACATACATGCTGTACATTTCCAGTTGCTATACGTGCAGAGATGTGTCTCATATCTCACAACACAGAGAATCTGGGGACGATACTTGAGTGATGGCTTTAATTTGCAGCTCTGCTTTCTAGTAATAAGTAATGCTCAGTCTGAATGATGGTAGGTTTTCAGTGTCGCTGAGCATGTGAGACGCCAGACTCTATTTCTTATCATGGTCACCGAACACATACGAACAATGGTCGCCCTTGAGCCGATCCCAGGGGAGGGGAGGGGGGGGGGGGGGTCTCACAGATGTTAACCTCAGCAGTACAAGCTCTGTGTGATCCCATTCCCTACATACTGCCTAATTTCTCTCCCCCCGTCATTGAACCGTTTAAAAATAGCAGCGGGGTGACAGCAGAGCCCCCAATGCATTATTGATACCAGTATAGTGTCAATGATGCATGGCCGCTTGTCAGGCAACGCCGGGCTGCTAATTCTCTCTCGCCGCTGTCGCCAAGGCCAGGAGCGTCAAACCGCCATAATTTATATATGCATTGTTATTGCTGTAGTGTTGTTGTTGTTGTTGTTGTTGTTTTGCAGTCGTTCTTTAGACAGCCCGTGATATCAGTGCAGCCAGAAGGCTTGCAGCTCGGCTACTGCTGCCTCACACTATGTGTTCTGAATGATGATGTACTGATGAGCTGGAGCTGCTGAGATCCCAGGACTGGAACGCCTCTGTGTCGCTTTATAGCTTTTAACCACCTTATAACTAATATTCTAGAATGCCAGATCTACAAGCTCATATAGCGCGCCACTTTTTGAGACATCGTGAGAATGTCGGTCAAATCTTTGAATATATATTATTTCACAGCGAACATTTTTAACTCATATCTTTGGTCCATGAAACATATAACATATTTATTTTCTGTGGCTAGTTGACACTGAAGAATTGGCTGTTTGTCCTGATGTAGAGAAATAAACCTGTTGAAATTGGATTATTGGAGTGTGCAACCTCTCTACCTATATATTCTAGGTCTGCAGCCAGTTACTGTACATATACGTTTTGGAGTCCTTGACATGAAATAGTTTGAGAACCACTAACATAAACATTTTTCTTCAAAATCATGATTTTAGAAGACATTTAGTAGAATCTGGTCTCAGTCCTATAAATGGCTTACGTTGCAGCCAGGAGGAGGAGCTCCCTGGCTGTAGCCTTGATCTCTGGCCCAGGCAGGCTTGGTTCTGTGTCCGTTGTAGGACGTGTGTTGTGGTGGTCAGTCGGTCCAGGGCTCATTTCCTGGTTCTGTGTCCGTTGTAGGACGTGTGTTGTGGTGGTCAGTCGGTCCAGGGCTCATTTCCTGGTTCTGTGTCCGTTGTAGGACGTGTGTTGTGGTGGTCAGTCGGTCCAGGGCTCATTTCCTGGTTCTGTGTCCGTTGTAGGACGTGTGTTGTGGTGGTCAGTCGGTCCAGGGCTCATTTCCTGGTTCTGTGTCCGTTGTAGGACGTGTGTTGTGGTGGTCAGTCGGTCCAGGGCTCATTTCCTGGTTCTGTGTCCGTTGTAGGACGTGTGTTGTGGTGGTCAGTCGGTCCAGGGCTCATTTCCTGACCGTCATCACGCTGGCAGATCCTGATGCCGTCCCTATAGACATTTCAAAAAGTATTTATTTGAAGACCTTTTAAGCCTCGTACAAAGCCAACTCGAGTTGTGACAAATCATGACAACAAACACAATTCTTCGGGCCGAACAAATAATTAGAAACAAGAAGAAAACACTTTTGTTTTTGCTGTTTTTCTTCTTTGTAATTATTTGTTTGGTCCAAAATATTGTGTTTGTTGTCATGATTTGTCACAACTCGAGTTGGCTTTGTACGAGGCTTAACTCGAGTTGGCTTTGTGCGACACTTATAAGGTCTTTAAATAAATACTTTTTGAAATGTCTATGGGAAAAATGCATTGGGAATTATTTCCTGGGCCTGGCGTCGTCAGGAAACGGGGCGGGAATGCGACGCTCTATATAGCAGTGTGCTTTTTGTTCAGGCTGTTTTGTCACTGTGATAACGATGCTTCTGCTGGAGGTTGAGCTCAGATGCGAGTATAGGTTATTAGGGATGTTCCGATCACGTTATCTTTGCTCCCAATCCGAATTCCGATCATTTGATTTTATAGAACACTTATGTCATATCACATTAGGTACAATATCCAAAATCACAGACAATATCCAGTCTAATATCATGATATGGATATAATATTGATAGGCTACTGGGGATAGGCTACTGCTCCTGATCCGATTCCGATCATTTGAAAATGGCGTGATCGGCCCCGATTTCCGACCACGTGATCGGATCAGGGCAACACTATAGTTATTATTATTGTATATTTTTGAGGGGTGCTAGCTCCTCCTATATTCAGCTATTAGTGTAGGTTTCCGTCCTACACAAACATTACATTCCCATTGACAATAAATGGAGAATTCTATGTCATGTAGTGTCTGAGCAAATAGGCATAGTGTCTATTTTATGTACGATGATAAGAGCGGCCCTCACTTCACGCGGGTGTGATTTTTTTTATGCGCGATGTAAATCTAATAATAATATATAATAATATAATAATGCAA
>NC_139708.1:22782214-22807214 GCF_964188405.1 Protomyctophum parallelum | reverse complement strand
GGGGTCTCCCTGGAACTACATATTATGAGATGGGGGGTCCGTGGCCCAATAAAGATAATTCTGGGGGTCCTTGAAATAAAAAAGGTTGAGCACCGCTGACATAGAGACAGGATTTAGAAGCCTTTGTTTTATCTACCTCAGTCCAAAATGGGTTAACGATGATCTTCCTGCCCACCACTAATGCTATGTGTGAATCCAGTCAGCTAGAGGTGTTTTTATATGGCCATGGATTATTCATTAAAACTAATTCTGAATTGCAGCTTTAATTTAACTCGAGAGTGAACAAATGTAAAAATAAATAAAAATGCCCGTAATGGTCCATTTGGTTAGATTTATACATTGTCGTTGTTACAAATGGATAACTTAATAAGGATTATATTTGCAGAGATGCATTTGCCTCAATTTAACGTGGCTTATAATTAATGTATACGGCAATTGGCACTGTTTGAGGTATGAATTCTATTATGGGCACTTTTATAGTTGTTATTATTACACACTATTACTGTGTTTCACAATCAGAGGCCTCAACAGTCTGACTGACTTCAACAAAGGCACGACAATCTAATTCTTAGATGCAGCATCAATCTGACCCTTGACCCTATAGCTCTGGTCCATAGCTCGAATAAAAAATAAATTTCTGGCCAGAAAAGGTGCATTTTATACAGTACGTGTGGTGGGGGGCTCAGAGTGCGTCCACCACGGAAAGTACGCTTTATAATCACACAAACCGTCATTGTTTTGGTGAGTAGCGCCAATGTTCTTTTTATTTGGTCAAGACGCTGGTCTGCATTTCATGTGAGCGCAGGAAGTCGAGAGTAGCATAAGGCTCTAATACAGGGGTTCCCAAACGGTGGTGCGTGCGCGAACGCCTCTATAGGGGGTTGCGTGACATGAAAGGGCAGTTTCTGGTGTTATTTAACACAGGCAAAATCCAGTAAAACACTGTTGTCAGGAGATGTATAGAGCATTTGCGGGAGTATATACACAGAAGCTGCATGTCTCTCAGTGCAGTGACATTCTGTGATTATTCATCATATTATTCATCATATTAAAAAATAAAAATGTATAATTTTCGGCCAAATACAACAAGACTTAGTGTTTGGTTGGGTGCGTCAGCTCGGTCAGGAGGTAACAGGGTAGGGACTGCTGCACTAATACAAAGAGTTATAGCATTATCTGGTTACGTTTTTGTATCCGAAAAGCGTAAGACTGCAGTTAAATGACGCAACCGTTTCAAAGGCTATGCAAATTATCAAAACTGAACTAGAAAGGTGAGTGCAAATCTCTGCCATGGTGTGCCCCAATAATACTTGTAACTCTAACTAAGTACTTACTTGTACTTAGTTACTTTCCACCTGTCCTTTTATCCAAGCAGAACAGACGGTGACAGTCACAGAACAGTATAACATCCAACATCATAAGCCTGCATGTGCAATCTGAGCAAATTAATAGTGACAGGGTAGCTACTACAGTATGGTGTAACCACAAGGCTCCATTGTACTCCATAATTATTCACTATTATTACATAAGCCTTCATTCTCAACGCTGAGATCTTTCCAAGTTAAATGTCGCTCCCGGGCCGCTCTCTATCCTCTGCAACAAGCGCTCAATGTTAAACCCCAGCTGCGCTGCCTCGTGCTCTATGCTGCAGTTCCGGATTTGACCAGTAGGCTTGACGGCTTCATATTAGAGCCCCATACTAACCCTATCTCCGAACCCTGACCCTAACTGGAAGCCACACGGGGGGGGGGGGTTCTTCAGAGTTAAGACCGGCCAAGTAGTCGGACTAACACGTGCCCCCACAACGATCGTACTGATTTCTCACACATACACGATTATATATTTTTTGTGTCTGTTGTTCACATGTTACTGTGAAGAAAAAGTTAAATTGGTAAATAAGCAGTATATGCCACCTTTCAGGCAAGAGAAAAAGTAACAGCTTGGAGTAATACTGCGTGTTGGCACTTTGCATGTTTTTTTTCACAGAGAAATAATGTAACAAGAGAAAAACAGAAAACACTGCATGTGCATTTACCGTAGGTGTATGGTAATGGGTCAGCTGGAGGTAAGTGGAAAATGCAAGTTTTTCCTTTTCTGGCCACATGTAAAAAGAACACCGCCTTCAAAGTGCTGATGCTACACCGCCTCGTATTGAATACACAGCATTGAGGGTGCAGTGCGCGGTCACACCGAATAGATTATGCAAAACCACCGAACAATTCTCATTTTCACCCCTCCGACACTCGTACTGTACCTCCATGACTCAAGGGTAGTACAGCAGAAAGTACTTACTTAAGATCGGAACAGACTGCATGAAATTCGGCGCCCTATAAATGGAGGGGGGGGGGGGGGGGGGCTGTAATGCTGAAGCATGCAGCTCAGCTGCACCCTCTTCTCTCGGGTTATTAGTTAGTTAGTTAGGCAGCTGCTTCGTTCACTTCGCGTTAAAATACTTTGGGGTCTACATGCGTAAAGTGTGTGAGGCATGAATAAAAAATGGGGGGAGGGATATGGAGAGAGGCTATATAAACGTTGATCCTGGGGATTTGGTATGGAGGAGAAAAGGGGGGCTCCTGACTATCAGACGTTCAAGCCCTCCCACTCACACACACACGCGCATGCGCACACACACACACACACACACACACCAATCTGAGAACCCATCGTCAAAAAACAAAGGAATTATTGACGGAGTCAACGGTCTGTCTCCAGAGACTACATGGACACAAACAGAAACACGCGCAAACACACGTTAGCACTTAGCATGCACGTTAGCACGCACGCACGAATGCATTCACGCACGCACGCACGCACTCGTGTAAAGGCCAATTCTTGCAGTTGGCTGGAATCTAAGTGATTTCTTTCCCTTATGTGCACCTTCTGGGGCCTGTCGCATGTCATTCCTCTCTCTTCCATTTGCCTTTGGGTTTCTGCCGGTCCGGTAGCTCAGTGATGGCGATAGAAACATGGCCACTCTGACTGGAAGTGAGCTAGCGTTTAGTCTGGAGGTCATGGGATCTCAATAAGAAGGTCAGTGCCAGAAATAGTGCTGGAGAAATGGACTATAGTAGGGTTATAGGTATAGTTTGTATTTAATTTGTAATGCTACCGACATTTTTGTGCACAGCAACACTTGAAAACCAAATATTGTGTAGTCAGTTTGAACTGACAGGTCCTTTTTGATGTCAATAAAAGTCACCAAGTGGCAGATGCCAAAACATTTTTTTAGGGTAGGCTATATTCTTTAGGGCCATGTGATCTACCTGCACAGCCTTTGTGATCTACTGGTAGACCGCAATCTACCTTTTGGGCAGCCCTGGTGTAGACTATAGCCCTGGATAGCCAGCTTTACGTTTGGGACCTGGTCTGGAGCAAAGCTATACAGCAGTGGTCCTCAACAGGCGGACCACGGTCCACGACCGGACCGCTGCACACCTCTCTGCGGGCCCTGGAGAAATGATAGAATAAAGAGAAAAGGCCTGCATGGGCCGTGGCTCAGTGGGAGTGACCCCCCATCTCTCTCCCCATTTCCTGTCAGCCTACTGTCTGTCCCTCCATAAAAAATATAAAATAAAGGCGAAAGCCACACAAAAAAACATTTAAAAAAAAAGAGAAGAAGAAAAGTCACCGCAACCGCGAGTTGAATTCTCCGTTGTATTCGATCAATGCCGAGAAACGCAATTATGGGCCGGCATGTCATGATGACAATGTCTCGCTGACTGGCTCACTAGCAGTGACACATTCACACATTCAGTTGAATGAACAAAATTGGAATGAATAATTGGACAATTGGAGTGAATAATGAATATTTGTTAAAGTGAAAAAATATATTTTCATACTCTGCCACCCCAGTGTTGGTTGGGATGGGACCCGGTTTGTATAGCTTGGTTTGACTGTACTAAACAGGCATAGTTGTTTCTAGGGGTGGGGGGCGAGGGGGGCAGCCCCACCCCGTGGGGCCTACGTGGCCCGCGGGCTGCGACCCCCAACTTTATTTGCGTGCGCATGAGACTGGACCATATTTGTGGACCTTCAACATTTCTAGTTGAGGACCCCTGCTATACAGTATAGTCCATTTGACTCGGTGCGGGAAGTGCCTTCCTAAACTAGGGGTCCTCGGAATGTAAATGCTGGCATATGCTTTTTAATGTTTTTATTAAATTACATTATTATGCTTTTGCAGGCATATAGCCTTCATGAATGACATTCAGAAAGCCTATCATTGATCTGCAGCTGCTCAGGAATATACAGTAGAGTATATGAAAGTGATGTTGTGTCTGCTTGTATGATATAATATACAGTAGAATATACTGTATGAAAGTGATGTGTCTGCTTGTATGATTTAATATACAGTAGAGTAGAGTATATGAAAGTGCTGTTGTGTCTGCTTGTATGATATAATATACAGTAGAGTATACTGTATGAAAGTGATGTTGTGTCTGCTTGTATGATATAATATACAGTAGAGTATATGAAAGTGATGTTGTGTCTGCTTGTATGATATAATATACAGTAGAGTATATGAAAGTGATGTTGTGTCTGCTTGTATGATATAATATACAGTATAGAGTAGAGTATATGAAAGTGATGTGTCTGCTTGTATGATATAATATACAGTAGAGTAGAGTATATGAAAGTGATGTTGTGTCTGCTTGTATGATATAATATACAGTAGAGTAGAGTATATGAAAGTGATGTTGTGTCTGCTTGTATGTCATTGAGCTTTTAGGATTACAGAGTCTCATGCCGTGGGAGGTGTTTGTTCAGTCTCTTCTTGAAGGCAGGAATACGTGACGTGATGTCTCCAACAACAGCAGGGGGAAGGCTGCTCCATGTTGTTGCAGCAGAGTGGAAAACGCTCCTGTCAAGGTATTTGTGTTAGCCCTGGGGAGTGACAACAGGCATGTCCTGCTGGTAGTAACCTCCAGGTGGTTCGACCTGGGACATGAGCTGAGGGTAACAGTGCGTTCACATCTGCTGGATAGTCGAGAGCGCCTGTTGTGCAGTTGACCAAAAACAACCATGTTCAAAAAGTAAGATATCATTATGGAAAAATCTGCACAGAATACTGTGCAGAATTGCATGCACCAAAACAATGTAATTCTTCTTCCTGCTCCTTTTCGCTCATGGGTGTACTAGATTAAATAATCTTCTGATCTTCTGATGACTGCCATTATGTGCAAAACAAAAAACAAATGAAAATGTAAAGTGGGCCCATGTAAACGGAAGCAGAGTGAGCAGGGCACTAAAATGAAGTGGGTACTTAAGCTGCATTCATTGTAATTGTGTAACTATTCTTTGGAACTATTCATGAGTCGAAAACATACACAGTTACACACAGAACTAGAATAGGCTATGAAGGGTCATAATTTGTATTCAGATTAATGGTTTTAACTGGATATTTTTGTATTTCATATTACTGTATAATTCACACAGCAGCTCTGTCTCACACACTCACATCCAGCCTACGTTTATGTCGGTCTGTCTCTCACAAACTCGCACACACCCACACCCACACAAACACACACACACACACACACACACACACACACACACACACACACACACACACCACTGTAATAGCCCTGCCTGCTCCGAACAAGATGAGCCTTCTTTTTTCCTTCTAGTTGTTTTTTACTTAGCTACATCACAGATTGCGCAGTTGTCAACTTTACTTGTGTTTTCTGAAGTATCCCATTTAATGATAGTGTCCCCTGTCTGTGCAATCAATGCAGTTCTTACGCTTAAGCTTGTACATCTGCCATTTTCAGTGAGAGACACCGTCATACCACAAAGTATCAGACTTTAATGTGTTTTCCTATACATTTTGCTAATATTTGTCAAACACTGTATAGTGTAGATGACTCCGATCTCTCGGTTCAACCTCACAGCTGAGTGCACACAAATTTGGGAGCCGCGCACACAGACTACACAGAGCATCGGGGCGAGACTGATATAGAATTTGTTTTGTCGTGGAGCTTAGTGGTTGTAAATGTAGCCTATACACAAGTAATTGCCGGGACGGCAAGACCTTGCCGATGCACAAACGGTATAGAACTAAATGCAGATTATCCGGTAGGTTTCTCTTTTTGTTTACTACTATGACTGAACCCATTTGAGATCAGATTCTAAAAATGTCTTCTACATCCTGACAGTTTTCTGAAAAAGCTTTGTTTCTATGTCAGTCGTTCTATTTTTCAAAAATAGCAGACCTACAAGCTCATAGCGCGCCACTCGGTGGCGCGCTATGAGCTTGTAGATGTAGATCTTCTATTTTTCAATAGCTAAAGCATAACATAATGCTAACACGAAAAGGGGTTCCCGCCCAAAATGGGTTAAACACAGACAATGGGGGTGAAATATCACATGTCTTTTGGATGCTTGAATATAGGGAGTTTAATCTGTCCTTTTGGAATAATATACGTCAGGGTTGCCCAAATAGCGGCCGCAGCGCCCCCTTGTGGCCCGCGGAATAATTAAAAATTGCCTGGTACCGTAGTCAAAATATGGCACTTGAGGAAAATTAATTGGGGAACCCTGATATACGTCAACATACTGAAGTATAGTGCCTTGTATTCCACCCAAATATGTCACGGTGCGACTCAAGACAAGTAATATATAGGATCCAAAATGCTGAACAGACAGGCAGGAGCAGAGAACGTCAAATTAAAGTATTTATTATACTGAAAACACTAGGTGAACATAACGGGAACAGAACACCATAACAACATCTGAAATAAAGGTGTAGGGGAAAGGATAGGTGCTGGGGAAACAGTTTGTACATGCTCTGGAGTGTCGGTCAGAACACTGGACGATGAGGCAAGATACAGAGTCCAACGGTTTTAATGGGAGTTAAGGTGGTAGCATGGACAGCATACAGATGCACAGGTATTGCGTGAGGTATTTATATGCGTGTGTGGTTTCTGCGGAATAAACCCAGAAAAGTATATGTCAGCTCTGTATACTGTACTAAAGATAATATTAACGTTTAACACAGAAATAAACAGGTGAAAACATCAGATAAACACAATCAACCAAAATATACATGTTCAGCACCGTGGTTACCTTCATAACTTACTAAACATACAGCAGTTATTAATAATGTTCAACACACAGGAGTTTCATTCCAAGCCACTGACGTCACTAAATGAACCATAGTTACGTTTAGGTTACTAAACTAGAGCTCCACGAGACGGCCACTGTAGCAGCAGTTGGCAATTATTGGCAATGATTAGATCACGGATGCAGAGCACTCGCGAATGTAAAGAGGGGAATAATATATAGACGGTAAACATACATTCCAAACAAACTGTAAACAATATACACAACCCAGGTAAATGCTATGGAATAATCCAGGCAGGTAAACTAGGCTACAATGTCAGGAAAATAACACAAGACAGCCTTAATAGCGTCATGTCTGTATTGCGGATCAGCGCATGAACACGCTGACCGGGTCATATAAATAAATGACAGAAAGAAAGTTACACTCAGGAATAAGTCACAGCAACATGTAACACAACTCACCACTGTTCAAAGACGCACACAGGTAAAGGAAATAAAGAACAGGAACAGGAATGTCCGTGGTGATTTTGTGAGCAGATAAACTCCGACGGGAGAAAACAGTCTCTTGGCTTCACTTTGTTTGATTACTAAATGAAAGGTGGGCGCACTCCCGCTACCTGCCTGCGGGGCGCGCTCATGCACGCGCTTTGGGAGCGTGCCTCTTCGACTTTGTAACAACATCTATAGTCAAGCAGGGAACATAATAGACTGAGGGTTTAAAGGTTTTATGAGTCTGACATTCATTGTCTCCACCAGGCCGAAGGCATGGGGAGAGAGTATGTTTTGCACTCCGTCCGTCCGTGTGTCCGTGTGTCCGTGAACAGCTAATCTCGGCCACCGTTAACCCGGTCGATGCCATATTTTGCACACACACTCCCTGGATGCCAACCATGAACCTCTGCCCCAAACTTTCCAGAACGGCCTGTTATAGCGCCACCAGGAGGCCGCTTTGTGCAAAACAAGTTTTTCAATGCCATATTTTGCACACACACTCCCTGGATGCCAACCATGAACCTCTGCCCCAAACTTTCCAGAACGGCCTGTTATAGCGCCACCAGGAGGCCGCTTTGTGCAAAACACGTTTTTGCACAGTACACCTACAGATTTTGTCCAAACATCACGCAAATTGCTACACAGTCTCTCTAGAGCCATTCAACGAAACGGGTCTTTCAGATTTATCAGACTCCATCCTGATTGGTTAAGATTGGCTTCCAAAGTTCACAGGAGTGCTCAGTTTCAAACAAAATGCTGCAAATCATGAACACATCGCGTGATTTCCGTGAAATTGTGCACCCACATTCCCACTAGGCCGAGGACGAAATGCCACATGAACAATTTCAACTCAGCCTCAAGGTGGCGCTATAACTGGCCAAAAAGTGTTTTTACCTCTAACTGCACGGATCTGTGGATAACCTGGTGGAGACCTGTGCCCGGAAGGGCACTTTTTCTAGTTTTCATTTATTTTTATTTTTATTTTTTATTTTAGGTTTTATGACCTCAATTACACCCAAAAAACCTGAACTTTGAACATTCAGTGGATTTTCTGTGGTCTGAAGTTTTCTTTGGGGTTTTTTGGGCCTTTTGAGCTACAATGAAAACAGGCAACACAGTGAAACAGTGACATCTGCTGGCAAATCCCATTGACATATATGGGATTTGCCGTAAGTGATGTTTGATTGATTGATTGATTGAAATATTTATTAACAGTTTGCAGAATTTACAGTACATTTCAAGCACAAACTCAATACAAAGACTGTTAACTGTGAGTGGACGACCCAATTAAGCATTACACTTGTTTACAACAGGGTCCACATTGTTCAATTCATCAAAACATTTAGAGACATACAAATAGACATTTCTATGTAGCTAAAGAACAGAACAGGAATTCATCATATAGGAAGCAAAAAGGGAAAAGATACATATACAGTGAGGGGAAAGGGGGGGGGTGGGGTGGGGGGGATTCAGATCTTACAGAGGCCAGTTTCGAATTGCAGCCATCCGTAGGTGCCCTTTGAGAGCGGTTTTGAAGGAGTCAAGGGATTCACATGTCTTAATGACTGTTGGTAGGGCGTTCCACATTTTGGTGGCATAGGAGCGAAAATAATGTAGTCCCTTGTTTGTGCCGAATCTGGGTTGTACATGGTTTGTTTGTTGCACTCCCTCTGGTGTTGTGGGTGTGGACTTCGTTTACATTAAGGAAGTATTTAGACAGGTACATGGGTATCTTGCTGGTGTAACGAATCTTGTGGACCAGACCCATTGCGAGATGCTGTACTCTGTCGTTGACCCTATAAGCCATCCCAGCCTGTCAAAGTGGGCAGGGGTGAGGTGGGTTCGGGGGGTGAGGCCAAGTAGGAGCCTGACCAGTTTGTTTTGGGAGGTCTGGAGCCTTGTTTTAAGGGCCTTTGAGGTGCTGTGGTACCAAGAGGTGGATGCATAGTCAAAGAAACCTTGTACGAGGGCTCCTGTTAAGGTCTTCAAGGTGTTTTTGCTGACCAGTGAGGAGATCCTGTAAAGGAATCTTGTTCTTTGATTGACTTTTTTGATTACGTTGGTGGCCATTTTATCACCGGAAAGATTGGCCTCCAGGATGGAACCTAGGTAGGTAATTTGATCTTTTCGTGTGATAATATTGTCACCCACTCTAACCAAGAAGCCATCTATCTGCCTTGCTGAGATTACTATTTGATCCGAAGAGAATGGATTCAGTTTTTCCCAGGTGTAAGGATAGTTTGTTATCAGCGAGCCAGGTGCAGATTCTACCGAGTTCAGAGCTGAGGGTCTTTTCAACCTGCAGTTTGTTCCTGTCCGAGACCAGCAGTGCTGAGTCATCTGCGAACAGGAACAAGTTGCAGTCACAAGCTGATGTCATGTCATTAACATATATTAGGAACAGTAAAGGCCCTAGTATGCTTCCTTGTGGGACGCCACAGCTCACTGGGAGGGGAGGGGACAGTGTTCCGTTCACCTCCACCATCTGTTCTCTCCCCTCCAGGTAGGATTGCATCCAGCTCACTGATGTGCTATCAAAACCAATAGCTTTAAGCTTGTTAACCAGTATGGAGTGGTTCACGGTGTCAAAAGCCTTTTGGAGGTCCAGCATGACCATGTCGCAGTATTTTCCAGCGTCCACCTCGTGTTTGATGTGGTCGCTCAAATAGAGGAGGCATGTGTCAGTGGAGTGGGATGTTCTGAAACCAGATTGGAACTCGTACAGCAATTTATTAGTGGCAAGATACTTTTCAACCTGTTCATAGACTATTTTTTCCATCACTTTCGAGATGGAGCTTAGAATAGAAATAGGGCGGTAGTTGCCGGGTTCTAATTTACTCCCTTTTTTGTACAGGGGGGTTACTTTGGCCAGTTTAAAATCTTGGGGGACCTGTCCCTGTTTGATGGAGTGGGTGATGACGGGAGCTATGGAAATGACTGAGTCTCTGAGAAATTTGGAGGGAATATTGTCATGGCCAGTGGCCTTGTGGGGTTGGAGGGCACTCAGTTTTTTAAGTACCTCCTCAGTTGTTACCATTGCCATTTTAAAATCATCTTTACAAACACCTAGGTTTTTGTAGAAGGCTTTGATGTGTTCTACACCAAAACGCCCAGAGTGGGAGGGCAGTTTGTTAACCAGCATTGTTGCAATGTTTGTAAAGAAGATGTTCAAGTGGTTTGCTACATCAAGCTTGTCAGTGATGAGGGTGTTATTTGATTTGATGTTTATGTTAGTAAACCTGGTTTTTAGTTTCTGACCACAGCCTAGTTGGTTGTTGTCACTTACTGCCGGCAAATCAGAGCACCTGTTTGAGCCAGAAAACCCCAGATCACAGAAAATCTACTGAATGTTAAAAGTTCATGTTTTTTGGGTGCAATTGAGATTAGAAAACCTAAAAAAAACAAGAACAATTCCAAAACCTTTTTTTTAATGTCACAATCCCTTTAAGTAGACACAGGGATCACAATACACAGGTGAACAGAACAAACAATCAACACTGGGATTGGCTGGGAGACGAACAGGACACAGGTGGAGAAAACTAGTAATCACAAGGAGGTAAGACAAGACAGGCAAACACAACTGGCATAAGAGGAAACACTAGGGCATCACTACATAATAAAAGTACACAGTATACAGATTATAGTTCATGACAATACAGTTCGTGACAAAATATCAACAAGTAGTGCCCAGTGTTCTCCTGAAATATTGCGCCCCGTCTGCCCAAACATCCACGCCGTCGACGAATTGAAGTGCATGCATATTTCTGAAAAATATATAAATATATGCCCATTCTTCATGCCGTCTCTTTTGCATATACTGTACTGTACCACTGCACACTTCAGCACAACATGGAGATGGATTTACTATTTATGCATTTACAGTGTCTACATACACTGTAACGCCATCGCTCAAGTATTCTGTGGCACGGTGGCATTTAACACTGACAATTCAATCACAACAAAAATGTGAAACGAAATTAATCAAATGCATTAACAAAAAATGTAATTGACATTTTAATCAACGTGTAGAATATTTCTATCAATACAAATCGATTATGATTGTGTAGCCTAAATTGTGACTCCTTTACATCATCTTTGCATGATGATGACTGACTGTACCACCCTTTCTTCCACCGCACCTCACCTCCACCTTGCCTCCCCCCCCCCCCCCCCCCCTCTCTCTCTCTCTCTCTGCTGTGATACAGTTGTAAAGTGTAACCTTGGAGACAGGGGCTAATCATCCATCCTGTGGCCAGCCCTTTCAATCTCTCTCTCTGCCCTTCTCGCGCCTCTCTCCTCTCCTCTCCGCCCGTCTCCTCCCCTCCTGTTTGCTTCAAACCGTCCCTGTTTAGGTATTTCATCTGGTTTACAGTATTCTCTCAATTATCCATGTCTACTTCTCTACCTCTCCTTGCCATTTTTACCCCCCGACTCTCTTTGTTTGTCCTGTGGAAGGACGTTTGTTTTCCTGTGGGGGTAGAGGGGAATCGACGTCGAGAGATGAGTTATTGATTAGAAAGCAGGTTGCAGGGGAGAGGGAAAGCAACTGAGAGAGAGAGGTGAGAGAGAGAGAGAGAGTGAGAGAGAGAGAGAGAGTGAGGTGAGAGAGAGAGAGAGAGAGAGAGAGAGAAAAGGAAGAAGGGAAGAGGATGACACATCAAGCTATATGACACATTATGCATTCAGTATCACACCATATCCAAATATATGTCAGTGTAACATATGTATGTTATAGTGTGTGCATACAGTTGACACGTACAGTACACAAATAAAGGTGACACAAGAATTCTCGCCATGATTTAAAGGCGCACAAACACCGTTCATGCTACTCATGTCGTATAACACGAATACAAGGGCTGCAGGCATGACACAAGCAGTTTTGTGGTTAGACTATAAGCTCAGGATACTGTAAGTCTTTCCCGGGAGACGGTTAAAATTAGAAAACCTGAACCACAACGCAAGATGTAATTTATAACAAGGATTTACCCAGGGATGTTATTTCATGCACAGCTATCCATGAAGAGATGTCTTTTCTTCCCTGAGAGCAAGCATATGTTCATGTCAGACACTGGCGGAGGCAGCAATATCACGCTAGTCCACAAGCCAACTTGTGTGAGAATATGTGGTAAAACACGTCTTTGCGAAGGTGCCAGGGAAGCGCTCCTCTCCGTGCAGTATTTGCAGCATTTAGACATGTGATATGACAGCCTCTGAGCAGCTCTATACAGCCTGGACCCCATGCGGCAGGCCACACTGTCATGTCCGCTTCCACGGAGCTTCAAACCCTGACACGCGGCGGGGCCCTGACAGAGGGGATATGACAGCATTTCATCCTGGCCAGATAGATCTGTTATCTTATGCGATAATAATTGATATTCAGCATTCCAGACCGGTAGACGTACAGTAGGATCTGTACAAACTAACACACACCACACAATGATGATCCACATTGGACTAGACGTTGTGCACTGACTGCCTGTCAGCGCACAATGCTGTCGCACGACCACGCAAAAGTATAAGGTATAGACACTTCTACTTGTCAAGACTTCTGCCTGAGCACCCGTCTTTTTTTGCGTGTACGTGCGCTGTTTGAGTGCACGGTGCGACAACACCCTGCCATTTTGTGCATTCTTCGTTAGGTCGGGCCAGTATGCTACCTACCTGTGTTGTACAAACTTCACAAACCCATACTTGTTTGTCAAGTTGCGTTTTTTTGCGTACCTTCCTGCTGGTTTTGATCTCTGTCTGTCCTATTGGATAATACTTGTGTGCAGAAACGCGGCATGCCGATGAGCATTATTGCACGGGCGAAATATAGGCGTCCCAAATGGAAATGTCAGGCAAATATTTAGGAATGTCTTTTGAAATAATAATAATTAAAAAGAAAATGTAGGCAACTAAAAATGAAGGGACCCAAAAAAGAATTATTTCTGTATCTATGGTCCCGACCCGGTGTTTGGGGAAACGGTGGGTTAGAGGCTTCCCTCTCGGGACCCTGCTCTCCACTCTCTGCCTCATGGCTATACGGGGAAAAGGTGCCGTGTTTGTTTCAACGGGATGAATTGACTGGTTTGATGGAATACCGGATGACTCGCCCCGGTGCTTGCCCGTTTTCCTCCCGGAATTGTCACCAGTGAGGGGGATAACTTTGTAATATGCTATTGGCTGTTTGTATGCACATGCTCAGTGTGTTGATGATCATCATGCCCAATGTACCTCACTTAGAAATCCATGCACTGTGGAAATGTGCAACCTCAGCTGCCTGGCTATAGCTACCGCAGGTCAGCACAGTCCCCCTCCATCCTTAAGTGGTTCAAGAAAGTATAGTCACATCGATGGCTTTACTGTATAGCAGTTGATAGCAAAGGTGTCTCACGTCTGCCTGTGAGATGTAGATAAAGCTTTATCGATCCCTACGGGGGGAGTTCAGGTGTCATGTATAGCAGGAACAGCAGTGAGAAGGAAACACAGGAGAGGCACAGGTAAGAGTAAGAATGAAGAACCTAAACCGAGGTAAATAATAAAATATGCTATAGGCCATAGATACAGTACGTACTGCACTGGATGAATACATGTACGCAACTACGCACGCACGCACGCACACACGCACGCACGCACGCACGCACGCACGCACGCACTTCTAATGTCCAGCCTAGTAGTCCATTAGCCTGACCAGGCATGACCAGAGTACATAGTCGTCCATGTGCATGTGTGCCACAGTACAGTACAGTACAGTACAGTACAGTACAGTACAGTACAGTACAGTACAGTACAGTACAGTACAGTACAGTACAGTACAGTACAGTACAGTACCAACTTGATTGTGAAGCCTGATGTCAACTGGCCACAAAGCTTGTGTGTGTGTGTGTGTGTGTGTGTGTGTGTGTGTGTGTGTGTGACTGTGTGTGTGTGTGTGTGTGTGTGTGTGCGCGTGCATGCATGCGTGCGTGCGTGCGCGCGTGTGTGTGTGTGTGCACGTTCGCGTGCATGCGAGAGAGAGAGAGAGAGCGTGACTCAAGCCCCTCTTAGCTGCCTCTGCTGCAACTGGTGTGTGTTAAACCAGCTTGCAAGAATGCTTGAGGTAGTATTCTCGTCTCCTGCCATCTCTGAAGAACGGTAGGGTCATTCAGAATGTGTATACATTGTTGTTAGTGGGAATGAACACATAGGCGCCCCACCGGAAGAGGAGGGCTGAGGGCGGAGTCGGCGGACCAAATGGGCCAACATCCTGTTATCCACATCCTATTGGCCGGCGCCCCCAGAGGCTAATTCAAACTGAAACAAACAGCAGAGGCTGCTGTTTATTTCAGTTTTCTTTTTTGCCGATGGGTTCCCAGATTGCCTGCCATCAAACACATGCAACAACAAAACTTTCTCTCACACGCACACACACGCACAGACACAAAAGCACCCACACACACACACACACACACGTCGTCACAACACACACACACACACACACACACACACACACACACACACACACACACACACACACACACACACACACAGCACACACACACACACGACACACGTTGTCACAAACACACACACACAAACACACACACACACACACACACACACACACACACACACACTTGTGTAAGTAATTTGGTCCACCATACAGGGCATGCACCTCCACACACCCACGCCTGAATGGCAGGACAGAACCTGTTTGCGCATAGACCAGTGGCAGGCAGCGCCGGTGCCTATAATGAAACAACATTATTTATAGTGCGGTGTGACAGGAGCAGCCTCGGCATTAGACAGATAATGACTCATTGGGATATTGATGGATGCTTGTCCATATTTGTATTCACCAGGGAATCAGTGCCACTACTTCTCTGGGTTGCCCTGGATACCGGCATCGCCTGCTAAATGACCCAATAATAATAATGATAACAATGACAGCACTATGCACAGATTGAGTTTTTAAAACCACGGGGAGAGAAGTACGTATACGGTGACGCGAGGCAGGAGAGAGAGAGAGTAATGAGGGAAGAAACAGAGGGTTACAAAATGAAAAGGGGAGGAAAAGGGGAAAGTAGAGAGGGGGGGGGGGCATACACAATCGATGATCAGTGAAGTAGCATTAGCATTGTTCACACATCCCTAGCCTCCTCCTCCTCTCCCCCACACGCCCCCTCCCCCTTCCTCTTGCGGCCTCTCTTGCTGCAGCGTTACCATGGTGACCGAGAAATGTGGGAATACCTCTGTCCTTCAGAGAGGGAGAGAGAGGGGGGGGGGGGGGGGGGGGGCACGGCGGGGTCGGTTGGGGTGGGGTGGGAAGGGATGGGTGCTGGGGATGGATTGAGTGATAGCGTAAAAAAAGCCAAATGTATACCTCGTCGTATGCTCGCATTCCTCACTCGAAAATCGGTTATTTTCAGCAAGTATAGTATTGTAGTGAAGCAGTATAGTGGATATACTGTCTCTCTGGAGTGAGTGAGTGACTGATTGTTCAATAAGGCTACACCTGTGACTGATTCTCAGCACTGGGAGAGACTTTGGGAGGTTTAACGAGGCAGAGCCAGGTGCTGTTCGGGTCGGTCTGGGAAGCTGCTTAAGCAGCTGTTCCTCTTCAGCTTGGCACAATCTTGGGAGGGATGGAGGGAGGGAGGGGAGGGGGTCGTCCGTTGCTGCTTACAGTATAGAGCAAACTTTTTCATGTCAAGGACCCCCAAATTGACACTTAAAGGTATATTCAGTGATTTCACTTAATTCAAATATCACTTATTTTTTTGTTTTGTTGTGATAATCCTCTCTACTATAGAGTGTGCTGACCATATAAGGAGTTCCTCCCTGTCCCCAGTTAACCCCTGGGGGTCAAAAAACCTTAGGTTTCGTTTTTGACTCTCTATCCTGATTGGATGAAAGGCTTAGGTCCCAGCTAAAAACGAAAGGTTTTTTGAGTGAAATCACTGAATATACCTTTAATTAGCCTGCAGACCCCCATTTGAAGAGATATGCCAGAAACCCCATAAGCATAAGAGAAGATTTTACGGCTCTAGCAGTGATTCTCAACCCAAGGACCCCCAGTTTGACATGAATTAGGCTACGGATCCCCATTTAATGACATTTCTATTTCTGAGACCCCCAGATTCATATTGTAAAATCAATGTTAATTTTACTCTGAGAGTGTATTAACCAAATGGACCAAATGGGCCCTAACGGGTCCATTTGGTTCCATTAATGCACTCTCAGAGTTACAGACCCATAAGGGTCCATTTGGTTCCAAACCATCATTTAGCTGGGGACCCCCTGGAACTCCCTCAAGAACCCCTGGGGGTCCCCGGACCCCACTTTGGAAACCACTGGTATGGAGCTGCCTGTGACGAAGACAGGGAGGCGAGCTTTATTCCTGTGCTAGGAGGAGGGGAAGCCTGTTGCTTTGTGTATAGTTAATCGGGGCTGGGGCTCAGGAGTGTGCAGTGCACTTCCCAGCTTGGTGAAGCAGCAGAACCCTGGCCTGCACATCGTTGCACTGCTTAAATAATATAGGAAACCTTTGGAAGGAAGTTGTCGGGGGTTGATTATAAACCCAGGGAGGTTCTACGGCATACTGCCGTTGATTCATAGCGTGACATTTTGTTGCCGTTGTAGTATTGTTACAGCTATAGTGCATGTACTGGTGAGCAAACACCAGCCAGTGGTCTCCAAGGAGCCGTGCTGTCACCTTTCTTGATCACCATTATTGCCTTTTATACCACGTGGTTCCCAAACCTTTTCATGTCATTTAATGGCATTTCTATCTCTGGGAACCCAATTTATATTGTAAAATCAATGTTAATTTAACTCTGAGAGTGTACAAATGGAACCAAATGGGCCCGTCTGCGTTACAGACCCATAAGGGTTCATTTGGTTAAAAAAACTAACATTTAGCTAGGGACCCCCTGGAACTCCCTCAAGGACCCCACCTTGGGAACCCATGTTTTATACCTCTGATTTCCACTTCAACCTGACCACACGCTGCACCTTCACAAGTTCTCCAATCATTCCTTGATCATCAACTGCATCACACATGAGAAATACAGAGCACTGGTGGCGGGGCGTTGTAGAGTGGTGTGACCAGAGCCATAGAGTAAGACAGAGTTACCACATTGAGGAAACAGCCCGGTCACACAGCCCATGTAACTTGTTTGTCACCTTAAAGCCTATAGACTCCAATGCATTCCGTAAACTTCCGGTTCAGGCCTTTGTCACTATATTCACCAATAGAAGTCTATGTAGAAGAGCCGCCATTGGACTGGCCCCATGAAGTGAACGGAGTTGTCGTAACTGTCTTATACTTTATGGCTCTGGTGTGTGACAACAAACAATCACCTCTCGCTCTGTACGTGTTCTATGAGCTGCTATTTCGGCTAATCTAACAAAGACTAAAGCTAACTAGAAAATGCGCAATTTAAAAAAATTGCAGAGTGTGGTTGCCGCAGTGGCTTACATATGCCCCTCCCACTAATATTGCCAGCCAATTACAATTTCAAGTCACACCTTAGATCATGTGTAAGTAATTCGGAGGGGATTTAACCCCCAAAATTCATGTTTTTGCTTTTAGAACGTGGTTGAATAAACCACCCCGGACATGTGATTCAAATTTGGGATGGATTGGACATTCCCTTCGTGATTTATGGCATTTTTTGTGATATAGGCCCCTCCTACTAACTTCGGACGACGATTACGGCCGAACGATACGCACTATCAAAATTCTGCAGTTCATGTTTTAATTGGATGGGTCCAGAGATCACGTGTACAGATTTTTGTGAGATTTGGAAAAAATCTGTAGGAGGAAAAGCAAAAAGTGTGTTTTGGACAAAATTCAAAATGGCGGAAATGGGCGTGGCCTATATGGGGAGATGCGTCATGACCCAAGGAATCCAGGGACAAAATAATTTTGATTTTAAGACCTACGGTTCAAGAGTTATAAGCCAAAAGGTAAAGTGGGCTGTTATAGCGCCACCATGAGGCCGACCTATAAAATTATAATTTTAATTAATTTTAGTGATAATTATGAACAAGTGCGTACAGTCAAAACTGTGGGAGGTATAATGCGGCAAACTAAAGACTAATCCAGTGGAATAATAAAGTGTCACAATAACTAGAGTCTGGTTGCCCTTTGGGCAACCACACTAATTACATTCACTCTACGAGTTATTGACAGTTTCAGCTAGTTACACAGTATAGTTTCAGTTAGTTATCAGTGTTTCAGTTTACTACAATAACCTTGAGAGGGAGTGAATTGAAATTGAGCGAGACAGAGGACGCAACGAGGGGGAGGAGAGAGAGAATTCAGGAGGGATGGGCAGACTGTGTAGGATGTTCACTGACTGAGCACACAGTGGAAGCCCTGCTCAGCCCTCTGAGGGGCAGTTAGAATATGAAACATCGTGATCTCACACACTTGTGTACACACGTAAACAAGTGTGCATCAGATTCGACCCCCACTAATGCATTCAGCTCCCTTCACTGGCTCTGCTTCCATGAAAAGGCTGTTGAGCACACACGCACGCACGTGCACTGCACACACACACAGAGAAACTCACTCAAAAACATTATGCGCACAACATAGTACACACACACACACACACACACACACCCTACACATGTGCTGTATATTCTGTCTGACACACACACGCACATGTACACTCACATGCACTCTTTCCGTCATGCACACACTCTCACAGGCATGATTGAGATCGAACACATGTTAATCACCGGACCCTTCGCCAGGCTGCAGGCTCCTATATATTTACCTCCTCTGTTGTGAGGCCACAGTTACTATAGCAACCCGCCGCCTGAAATAGCCTCAGTCCCTTTGCTTTCTGTTGCGCGATGTGTTTTCCTCACCCTGATTACCCGGGAAAAAAATATTTTTTCCCCCACCCTGCCCCTTATTCTCTGCCCATGTGCGGCTCCCTCCGCACCAAAGTGACTCGTGTTTTTTTTTTGGAAGTGCTTTCTGAGTGCCTCCCCCTGCTCACCCCCCTAGCTGTTGCTGTCTGTCCTCTTCTCCCCTATCTCTCACCTTCAGGCCGTCTTCGCTATACAAAGATTCAGTTCAAATTCATTTTTATTGGCAGCTAGCATTTCCATGGAAACATCTCGAAACCATGGCAACTATTTGAACAGATCCAAACGCTTTTCAAAACTGCTGCATTCACCCCCCACCCCCACACACACCTCTTTTCCCTCTCCGGTGCTAACCCCTTTCCTCTTCCATAAAGTCAACCTGTATGTCCGTTTCTGTTACGGAGTGTGCAGAGAAAGCGTTTGTGTGCAAGTCAGTGGCGTGTCTGTTCTGAACCTTATTCCAAGTGTGTTTAAATGTATATTCAGTGATTTCACTTAATTCAAATATAACTTATTTTTTCTTATTTTTGGGGATAATCCTCCCTACTATAGAGTGTGCTGACCATATAAGGAGTTCCTCCCTGTCCCCAGTGGCCCCTGGGGTCAAAAAACCCTAGTTTCGGTTTTTGGCTTTGGGTGGCCCAGTCTTCATCCAATCAGGATGAGACGGGCCTTCCTCCAATCATGATCGAGTGGGGGCGAGCCTTGGTGCACGTGGTGTTGGCCTGTTGTACTCCCCCCCCCCCCCCCCCCCCCCACTGTAGAGCGTGTGCATGTGCACATCTTGTTACCGGGGCGGACTGGGTTTTTTTCCTCCAAATCACTGAATGCTCCTTTAATAATTGTGCATGTGTGCGTCTGGGAGCTTACTTGTTGTGCAAATGGCACTTGAGCCACTTGTGAATATGTGTGTGTGTTTGTGCAGCATCCATGCGTGCACCCTCGATCTCTCTGTGCTCCGTGCATGAACGCACGCCACGCGCATACACAAACACACACACACACACACACACACACACACACACACACACACACACGATTATGCCAGAGAGTGCCAAATCCTCTCCCACTCCTCCTTACCTTCAGAGAGTCCTCTCAAGCGCTTCACAGACACGCCTGTCTGTCAAAGTTGTAACTCCTCCCACGGGATGCAGCTTACCATTTCAACAGAGAACAGTCAGTGCTGCACCACCAGAGTGAGACCAGTGCCACTGCTTACTGACTGCCTGAATGGCTGGCTTGCTGGCTGGCTGGCTGGCTGACTGACTGACTGACTGACTGACTGACTGACTGACTGACTGACTGACTGACTGACTGACTGACTGACTGACTGACTGACTGACTGACTGCCTGCCTGACTGACTGCATGACTGACTGCATGACTTAGGGGAGATATGTGTTCATCCAGAACCCAGTCACAGCAGCCCTCTCCTGGCTAGCCCTGGGAATGCTGTAGCCAGAAGGACAGAGGACCACTCCTCCCACCAACCAACCACTTGAGGAGTGTCACTATAAAGCCTAATAGTTCACCACTGATATACGGTGGTGAACATTTAGTGCGAGGGGGCCTGAATACTTTGTTCCTGACTGTCAGGCGATATGCTCTCTTAACTGTGGCAAAGTAGCACATAAAATATAGGCATTTTAGTCCAAGTGGCTCTCGACCACAGGCTGTCCAATCAAACATTTTTACTGCCTCATTTACTGGCTCTGATAGATTCCACCTCAGGTAGGATAGGATGCTCATTGCTCAAGGGTGTAGAGACGGTACGGGACACACTTTTCTGTAGAATGTAGGCTAGCTGTACCTAATTACAGTACATCAAGGAACCTATCCAACAAAATACGTTTTATTTTGTGCAACGCTTTTGTTGTGCAAAGCGGATGTCTCAGGAGCCTACTACTGGACTCCATGGGTACCGCAGCTGTTGCAGAATCAGAACTGCTTAAAGCAATTAACATTATTTTTAAGGTAGACAACAGAGCGCCTTCCTTTGTAGCCCTTTGATTTTGACAGTACTGACAGACGAGTAATGCAAAGATATGTCCCACATGGAAAAGGAAATGACAACACTTTGAACGACTTCATACGTGCCAAAAGAAAAACCCTAGCTGCTACAACTCAGTAATGTAATTTGTTCTATTTTAGACCCCATAGTAATATCTGATATGTTTCACCGTTATCCCAGAGATCTAAATGTATATCTATGGTCTAGAAAAAATTGCTCTTCAGAGGGGTCTCTGCCAGACCAGGTAGCTAAGTAAAAAAAAAAAATACACAAACTTATCAGGTGGACATGGAGTTCTAACAATCTCTCCGACCTAGAGAAAAGGAAAATAATTTTGATTGTATGACTGTATGACCCGGCCTTATATGTCTAGGGGTTAATAAAGGATGCAACAAGGCTGGCAAGTGAACTGCAGAGGTTTATTCACGGTGCTTCAATAAGGTTTATACAAGACAGAAGATATGCAATAAATTACAATGAGTATAAATATAAAATATATAATATGAGAGTATATATATATATATCCATAATCTTCTTATCTAGACAACCTGCAAGGACTAATAACGATCATTTAATTGGTTTCCAACCAAATCAAATATAGGGGCTGAGCCCTTACTCGAGCCGAATCGAGTTACAAGTTCACGGTAAATGTTATTTAAATTATATAATATCCCAAAATGGCTGTATGGGGCAACCCAGAGAAACAAACAAAAAGGAACTATACCTACTCCAAATGCAAATGAACCCTCTACCTAAGCCTAACCAACAAAAGGAAAAGAAGGGTTACAAATGATTAAACTATATAAACTCTCTACTCTAACTAATGCCTAACTTTGACTTTGAGTCCCTAGTGTTGGCTTTTTAACAATGTTAGCTTCACAGCTCCCCTGGACAAAGTGTTCTCAGTATGACTGACTGAGTCAGAAAGGCCAAACGAGCTCACATCAGGTAGGCTTCCACAAGCTGGCCCTCTGCTTGATGATAGGCTCACGGTGATGAGGTGGGCAGGTGGAAGGTGGATGGTTCTCCGCCTCAGAGCACCGCAGCATCAGCCAGACCTGTGACTGAGAACTTCAATCAGCACTCTATACAATACAACAGCATGTGACTGACAAATAACTGTATTACCATAATCACTGTATACTATATATACAAATATAATCACTGTATAATATATAATATATACACAATCACCAATTATGTAACAATGACCTACAGTTTATGAGGCCGATTCCAGGATGGCATTTATTTCATGGAATTGTAGGAATGTGTGTGCAAAGTTTAACAGCAATCGGACGCCACATTCATATTTTGAGGCATTTTGTTCAAAACAGGCCACTTCTGCAAACTTTGGAAGCCAATCAGGATGGAAGAAAAAAATAATGGACAGAGCCCATCTTGATCACATGACTGTAGAGATGTATACCGATGTTTAAACTGGAATGCAACTAACATGATTAATACGGACCATATGTTACTGACACAATACTGACCAGGATACTGACATGTTGTTACTGACCCCGATACTGGCCATGCTGCTGACAAAATGAGAGGTTTATGAAAACAAACATGCATTAATGTTTATAATGTAATACTTTCCCTGATTAGATGTAAATACTATACCATAAACAGAAAATTCATTTTAACCATGGTTAACAAAAAATAAATGAATATAGGGAAATCAAAACATTACCTCCTAGGGCCTCACTCACACCTTCACATCTAGCATACAACATTGTAAACAAAGGGTAAGTGTCATTGCCGCCCCAATGCATTTCCAATGGAAGTCACATGGTTTGACACAACATTTTTGTTGTATGAGAGGGAGGGGGGCAGTCGAAACACAGCCGAAAGGTGTACAACAAAAATGTTGTGTCAAACCATGTGACTTCCATTGGAAATGCATTGGGGCGGCCATGACACTTACCCTTTGTTTACATCTAGCATCCAACAATGTTGGATGCTAGATGCGAAGGTGTGAGTGAGGCCTTAGGCCTGACTCACACCTTCACAACAGATTGTTGTATAGCTGATGCATGAGACTTGTTTACTGATGCAAGCTCGCAATTCATTTCCAATGGGAGTTACATGGTTTGACACAACATTTTTGTTGTACGGCTTTCGGCTGTGTTTCGACTGCCCCCTCCCCCTCATACAACAAAAATGTTGTGTCAAACCATGTGACTCCCATTGGAAATGTATTGCGAGCTTGCATCAGTAAACAAGTCTCATGCATCAGCTATACATCAATCTGTTGTGAAGGTGTGAGTCAGGCCTTAGGCTTCACTCCAGGGGGGCAGTCAGCCAGATATTTCGTGAAGCCTCATTTGAAATTGGTAGTTCATATAATGGCCTGTTGTGGCGCTGGACTGGACCCAAAAAGCCCCATAGCTCCATAGAGGCCCATGTATTTTGGCCCAACTTCACCTAGACTGTATTACCTTAATAAACATGGTCCTGAATACTTTCTTCTTCCAGTCACTAGTTTAAAGTCTCATTTCTAATGTCATAATATTCTTTTTGGAAAATTATGGTCCCATTAATTAAAAGAATGACCATAAAGAAAAAAAAACATTGCGTATGTTCTGAGGGGCGTGGCTACCGTTACAGTCTATGATCGGGATTCCCCTCCCACTCGAGTCAAAATAAAAACCAACGGAGAAGAAGGGGGGAAGTCCCGCCTCGTTGTCTGGGCAGCCAATGGCCAGCTGGTCCAAAACGGAGCCAGCCAATGGCCAGCTGGTACCAAACGGATCTAGAAAGATGGCGACTTACAGTGCAGGAATAACAGGCTTCATTTTACGTCCATGTTAGACCCGGGGAACGCTTTTTCCATATTTTTTACAGTCTATGCTTCACTCACACCTTTCGATCTAGCATACAACATTGATGCATGCTAGATGTAAACAAAGGGTAAGTGTCATGGCCGCCCCAATGCATTTCCAATGGAAGTCACATGGTTTGACACAATATTTTTGTTGTACGGCTTTCTGCTGTGTTTCGACTGCCCCCCTCCCTCTCATACAACAAAAATGTTGTGTCAAACCATGTGACTCCCATTGGAAATGAATTGCGAGCTTGCATCAGTAAACAAGTCTCATGCATCAGCTATACATCAATCTGTTGTGAAGGTGTGAGTCAGGCCTAAGAGATCAACAGTTGTTGAAGCTCTGCAGTCTACAGGCTGCAGCAGACAGCAAAATGCAAGAAATGCCCAAGCTCACACCTATATACTGCACACCCTGTGGCCCCTCCCTCCACACCCTGTGGCCCCTCCCTCCAAACAACCAAATAATAGGTGATCTACATGATCGACTGCTACATCTCATCTCTTTTTTAGAAAATCGGCACAAAATACATTAGGTACATTTCAATGTACATATAGGCTTGTAGATCTTGCTTCTTCAAAGTCCTGTCAAAGTCCAGTGTCCCTCTACTCTGTGACACAAAAACCTTCACTTGTCCACACAGACAAAGGAGTTGGTTCGGCCCATTATTGGCCCCAATCAGTGGTTTCAGGTGTGCTTCCTGACAACCTATTTCAAGTCCTGGAACCCATTTTGATTGTTTGATCCTTGGTGAGAGAGATG
>NC_139708.1:22764714-22777214 GCF_964188405.1 Protomyctophum parallelum | reverse complement strand
ACACACACACACCCACACACACACACACACACACACACACACACACACACACACACACACACACACACACACACGCACGCACACGCGCGCGCACACACACACACACACACACACACACACACACACACACACACACACACACACGCACAGAACCATTTGCTGCTCCGGAGAGTTTTGTGCTGCACTGCAGGTCTAGTGTAGCCTACTAACTATAACCAAACAACCAATGGTGTCCTACATTCAGGTACCTAGAAAGTACTCCCGTTGCTGTGTATGGGTATGTATACCTTCAGCCTATTGCAACTATAAAGCGGCAAGCCTGATTTTATTTATTAGGCCTATAGCCTATACTTGGTTGTGACTGAGCGGGTGTCTATAGCTGATACAGAAAATAAACGATCTACAAGCTCACAGCACAACACGTTTTGACACATCGTGAGCTTGTAGATCTGCTATTTCTGTTAAAGCGACACCGGCAACTACTGTACTAACTTGCAGGTATGAATCAGCCAGGCCTAAATAACTGCATGCCACAATTTAAAAGAGAGGGTACACAGTGTACTATAATAGTGACATACTGTATGCCAAGCAGCGTGACTGACTGGCCGCACTTTTGAGGGAAGGGCCGGAATGTTCCGGACATTGCCCGCCGAGCTGGGGCTTCAGATCAATGATGCATTGTTAATGTCATAGTTTTAATAATAACCTGTCACTCACAGTCACACACAAACCACCTAAGGAGGATATTATGGCCAGTGCTGGTCCTTATTGTTACTGTCCTCTCACCCCCTCTGCTGGAGAGAGCAAGGACTAGGGTGTGGGTGTGCGTGTGTTGGGGGGGGGGGGGGGGGGGGGGGCAGTGTTTGGGGAGGGGGGTCATTTCTCTCCAGTGGGCCAGAAATACACTGATGGTGTCATTCCCTTAAACAGCAGTGGGTTTCAAAATGTTTCATTTCAAGGCCCATTGTTTGTTCGGCATTTGAGCCACGGACCACTAACCCAAAACTCAAGAATATTTTGTTATCATCGTTGGATAAGATTGTGTTCACAATTCCATGCTGTATTGATGTGGTACCATTATGAGAGATAACAGGCAAACGGTCAAAATAATAATTCTTCTATACATTCTCTAATTGTGTAGACTAATGTGTGTAGACTGGGGACCACCTGGAACCCCCTCAAGGACCACTGGTGGAAAACCACTAGTCCGGCAGCCGACAGGCTTTTAAAGTGGGACATTTGATAGTCTTTTTTTATTGGACTAAAATATTGTCTATATACAGTACATACATTCATGCATCCACTTGCTGACCAGCTGTCACTATTGGGCAATTGTTTTTTCATTAACATCCTATGGCAGGCCAAATTGTCAAAAATGTCAAACTTTCCTTATGCTTTAAGTCAAAATGTCAAACTAGGGGGTTTTCATGATTCTGAATCCATTCCATGCATTAGTTTTGCACAAAAAACACTCCTTGGGCTAAAAACGGCCATAGACGTCATGACAAATGTGATGAGGTCAGCACAAATGTGATGAGGTCAGCACAAGTTTTTAGCCCAAGAAGTGTATTTTGTGCAAAACTAATCCTTGGAATGGATTCAGAATCATGAAAACCCCCGACATGTTACATGCTACTGAAAGCAAAAGGAAAGTTTAGACAGTTTTGACATTTTTGCCTGACATAGGATGTTAATGGTAGGGTCACAAGAAACCCCTATATAAAGAAATTGTCCAATACGGACAGCCGGTCAGCAAGTGGATTTGTATATACGTAGACAATATTTTAGGCCAATAAAAAAGACTATATACCACATTTCCCACCCCGTCCACCTCGACTGCCGGGATTACACTTCCTTACATGGCTGATGAGTTGCAACAACCCCTCTCTGTGGTTTCCACGGCCAGAGACGGAAGCAAACTCAAACCATCTAATGTATTCAGTCAGCGGTTGCTTTGCTGCAATTTGATCTCTTTGCCTCCTTCTAGAATCCTTGTGCTTGTCAGCTCAGCTCGGCTGCATGGCTGCGTTGGGTTGTGTGTACTGGGTTATTAGGAGCTGTCCCATCGGGGGCCGCTAGGTCGGGATGCAGCACATCAGTGAAGCTTTAATTTGGTGTGCGAGGCGAGCCGCGGCGGACTCTCCCAGTAGAGACGGCGCTGTGTTTGTTTTGCGGGTGTGTAAATTAGCGGTAATTCGTTTGCTCAGTAATGACGTGGGAGAGTAATTAGGGCAGTGTTGATGGGTGCATTAATTAGTCTCTAGTGTGTTATGCTAATGAGACCCTGATTCACGAGTGCGCGTGTTTGTGTTTGTATTGTGTGCACAAGTGTGCGGGCCGTGTATGCAAGAGGCCTCGGAGTAGAGGTCATGCCATGAAAATGTGTCTGCGTGTTGTGAGAGGATGCGGCAGAGAGTGTGGGAATGAAAAGGAAGATAGTGAGGAGTGTGGTGAGTCAGTGCTAATACGCCGCGCCTGCAACCTCCTGCCCTTTCTCGTATGCGTGTGTGAGTGTGTGTGTGTGTGTGTGTGTGCACGCACGCCCCATGTCTGTGTCTACTCTGTGCATGTAGGCCTACAACTACATGCATGCTTAGAGTAGCATGCATGCCTGGCGTGTGTGCCTGCATGTGTCCGTGTCCATGTTCAAGTGTCGCAGCACGACATGTAGTGTACTTGCGGCCCTCACATTGATAACCGATATGCCCATACTGTATATGAATCAGAGGCACCAAGGGACACATGCGCAAATCATTGGTTTTCATCATCATCATCATTTGCTGGAGGATTAGGAATCAAAAACGACACATCGAACCATATAGATATAAAATCACACCCGTGTGAAGTGAGGGGTGCTCTTATATCGTGCATCATCGTGACATAACATGTCGATTTTCTCGTCCACATATGACGTCATTTTTTGAAAATAAAACAGATGTACAACCTCACCACACGCTGTGAGCTTGTAGATCTGCTATTGTCAAATAGCTGATGAAAATGAAAAGCGGTTGATGATTGAAACAATTAAGACCCATCATTATTTAAGTGAACATCTCTGTATGATTGAATGCTGACCACTCCCCGAAGCGGGGGGTCTGGGGGTCTGTGTCCGCCATAAACATTTTAACATAGCAGATGTAATTTCCTGTGTTCTGGTGAAAATGTTGGAAGTCTGAGACCAAATCCAGGAGAAATGACAATCCAAGAGTCCGGCAGGAGATGAGGTCAAACTCCTGCAGGGTCCAGGAGGGTTGGCAGCCTTGAGCTTTATTAGGCTAATTGGGCTAAACATGTATAATGATGCAATGTGACATAGCTCTGTTTACACAATGCTGTACCCCCTCCAACTGTAAAAATGTTAAATACCCTCATTTTCAACTGTTTTTATTATACATAATATTATTTTTATTATTTTTTTCTCATGCCAATAACGCTCCTTTGAATTGAATTGAATTGAATTGACCTAGCTGGCCCAATTCTCCAATAGGGCTGAGTCATAGTGACAGGGGAGCACGGTAGTCCACCAGCCAAAATTGTCAATTATAATATAGGATACTTCCAAGGGCCAAATTTCCGCAGTGAAATCTAGCCATCTAGCCAAGTGAAGTCTAGCCAACACCAACTCAGGTTTCCTGGATCGCTGCCCTATAGCTCCACACCTTCCTATCCAACATCAGGTTCTTGAGCGCTGCTGTGTTGTTAGCTACGTAGGTGGTGCGCTACTTTCCCCTCCTTCCTTTGCCCTGGGTTGGCTCCCATAGTCAATTTACTTGCCTCAAGTTCTGGCTGCCTGACGCAGTGCCCTGCCAGCCTCATCCTTCTCTCTCTGACTTTGTCTGTTACCCGTGGTAGGTCCCAATAGAGGCCCACATTTCTGATGCGGTCCGTCCATGTGACACCTATAGTGCCATTCGTATAGCATTCTTGTGTAGACTCCATCCAGGGGTCTTTCCTGTTGTACTGTGAGGGTCCATGTCTCAGCCCCATACAGCTGCAGTACTTACTGACTCCACTGTAGCTATATGAACAGCCGCCTCTTCCCATGCAAATTTCCCCACGTAAAATTGTTGTTTGTTTCATAGTAAAAATGTAGATTTAGGTTTTAATTATTTTTATACTACTGTCGCATACACTAAATAGTCGATCAGGGGGCATGACACCGGAACACAATTAAACTCAGCCTTTTTATTACCGGTTAAAATGTCAAAACATGAAAACATTGATGTTGAAGTACTGTATAGTAATACAAATATGTGTGTGTGTGCGTGCGTGCATGCGTGTGTGTGTGTGTGCGTGCGTGCGTGTGGGTGCGTGTGTGGGCATGTCCTGTGCATGTGCCTGAAGAAGGGCAGCAGGTCCACGTCTGTGTAAGAAGCACTTTAATCCTGATGGATCCACCATGCTGGCCATGCCTGGGTGAACCGTGATCCCTCCATTCAGCCAGCCTATACCTGTTCAACCAGGCCAGAGCAGACAGGGGCCCCCTGGCCCAAGGGCCTCTGTCTGTCTTGCTCCCATCCCATATAGTGGAACCCTGTATCTCCATATTCCAACTTTTTATGTTTTCCCGTTAAATGTCCCACATAGTCTACTTGCCAGCCCATATGAGCTCCATTGTGAATGTGAAGGTGTTGAGTACACCAAGGTTTTATGTTAGAAATGTTGAGTATGGGTCCCCAGCATTTAGAAACTGCCGGATGCTAACTTGCATTATGTTGAGCAATTTTCATAACTGGCATAATATGTGACCATATACCATTAACAACTTATTGATAGCAAAACATTCAAAATTCCAGCATACTTTATGTAGCATGTGATGTGTCAAACTAGGGGGTTATCATGATGCCAAATCCATTCTAAGCATTAGTTTTGCAAAACAAAACAAAAAACACACTCATTGGGCTAAAAACAGCCATAGCCACAGGACGGATCCATTTGGTTCCATTTGTGCACTCTCAGAGTTACAGACCCATAACAAGGGTCCATTTGGTTCCAAACTATCATTTAACTGGAGACCCCCTGGAACTCCCTCAAGGACCCCTGGGGGTCCCCGGACCCCACTTTGGGAACCACTGGTCCAGAGTGTGGCTGTAGATCTGCTATTTTTGTAAAAATGTAAAAGGTGTTAACGTGAAAGTGTGGTTTTTTATAAATATTTAAGAGCTTGTGACTATACTACTTTGGAGCTACATTAAGAGGACACAGGTTCTGTTCTTCCAATTTACTGAAAAGTATAATGCTTTTGGACATACAAGGTTTCCACCCGACAGCGACGTTATCTAATACCACGAGGAAGGATAGGTGTGCAGCCGGTCACACTGCAATGATTTCAGTGCTATAGCTGCATGACAATCATAAATTCATCCCTCACCAATAAAAATGTCCAGGAAGCCAAGTGCATACTGTACACGCACGCACGCACGCACGCACACGCACGCACGCACGCATGCACACAGGCTGGAACACGTAATGGATGAATGTCCATTTTCTAAGCGTGTTCCTTGACAGGTTCACTTCACAGATAAGAGGGATCCATCTGTATGCTGTAATATTCTGGCAACATTACTAGGCTAGTCTGCAGCTATTCTCAATTAGGTAGATGACAAGGTGACAGCTTGCGCTGTCATCATTTGTGGCACATTACTGATGTGGCATTTGTCACGGTGGTGGTGAGGGGTGACAATAAGGGAAGGAAGTTGTTGGCTTTATAGAAGCTCGCCAGTGTTCTGTTCTAATCATATTTATTCATGACTATCCGGTTATACATAATCCATTAGTATTCCTGTTCAACTGTGTCTGCCGCTGTGTCTTGCCGTCTTCATTTCTTCTCTGCTTGCACAACTGGGGTGAGGGGAGAAGAGGGAGAAGGGAATTATAAAGCAGCGTGAGGCCGGTGGATCTTTTCTTAGCCCGAGCTTAAGCCGTCTGAGGTTCTGAAGCTCTAACTGACAAATACAATAAGATTATCTTTATATTCGTCGCAACTGCTGAGCATTGCAGCGTCTCCCTCTCTTGGGAGCAGGTCCTTGCATCAACATCATGTCGGCTTCAAGAGCGAGAGGCCTTTTCAGCAGTCAGAGAGAGTCCTCGATGACCTTCAACCGAGTCCTCTCTCTCTCTCTCTCTCTCTGGTATATTCAATGCAGCATTATGGGATATGTAGTTTGCTGACTTACAGAAGGTAAATACTTTACGTGCTCTGAATTAAGATTTCAATATCACTGCAGCACAGATAAATAATACAAATATGGACCTGATCTCGAGTTTGATGTGCACACTAGGGCTTATGGTTATATTCTTCTATTGGGTTTTTTTGTATTGGTTTTTATTATATCAACAAATGTACAGTATGTGGAAAAATTAGTTGACTAAAATCAAGTCTGGTTAACCACTTATGCCCTATTTTATTATTCATTGTACAACCGTTCGTGTCCTACCAAAGTAGCCACTATATTTAGTATTATTTATTTATTCCCTAAATGGATTATAGTTTGAGTAACGAGTTGCACCCCCATCCAGCCTATAGTTCACACATTATTTCACTTGGTCTTAGTGAGCGTGCATATCCCATTTTAGGCAGGAACCCCTTTTGGTGTTAGCATTACGTTATGCTTTAGCTATTGAAAAATAGCAGATCTACAAGCTCATAGCGCGCCACCGAGTGGCGCACTACGAGCTTGTAGGTCTGCTATTTTTTTGAAAAACCGAAGAACGACTGACATAGAAACATTTTTAGAATCTGATCTCAGGTCAGAATGGGGTATACACTGTACCTCTGACCTCCAGCTTGCACTCCACCTCGTCCTCCCCCAGGTCATTGATGGCCCTGCAGGTGTACCTGCCCCCGTCGTACTGGCTCAGCTTACGGATGTTCAGAGTCAAGACTCCCTGGTTGTTCCGCATTATGTACTTGGGGTCTTCGCCGAGGATCATCTTGTTCCTCATCCAGACGATCTTGGGCTTGACAGGGAGAACATCAGTGAAAATTAGGCCAGGAAACAGGGAATATTATAGGGAGGGAGGGTGGCAACGATAAGACATTGGCAGAAAGGAAGAGGCGGAGGAGGAGGAGATGAGAGAGAGAGCGAGGAGTGACAGACAGAGAGAGAGAGAGAGATGTTGGGAGAGCGGGGCAGAACAGACTGAGAGGTGAAACTGGGTCAACATTTTGGCTCAACAAATCTCTGTCAGATTCTCAAGAACAAAAATGCTGTGTTGAAAGACGTTTCGGCTCCACCTCTCGTTCTGGCTCTATAGACATAAATAATACATTTCCAGTGTTGAGCCAACCATTTTTGTTTTGTTCTATTTACTCTTTTATACTCTCAAACTCATGCATTCATATAGGAACCAAAACTGTAGCCACTGGTTTTACACTAGAACACAAACTCGCCACAAAGTCAGATATTTTTCTGGTGACCAGGGTTTGAGAAACATGGGTCAATGGCATGGTTATGTCACCAATAAACATAGATTAAAGGTATTATACTAAGCAGGATTTGCCCTTGAAATAGCAGAAATGTATCCTAAAATTATCCTACTCAGTACTTGTGTCCCACTGGTAGTCCGCGTCACTCTGCATGAGACGCTGTCTCCTGCTTGTATTTTGTATTGTCTTAGCCAGGCCGACATAGAGAAGGAGGGTGTGCACAGCTAATCTCGGACACTGCTGGACCGATCAGCCGGGTCCACATTTTTCAATTGCCACTGTGTGGTGGTGCTATACTAGGTAGCTCATATAAAATATAACATATATATTTAAAAATCCTCAACCCTGTCACAGCCCTGTAATCGGTGAGGCTGACATGATACTGACATGATAGTGACCATGATACTGACATGATACTGACATGATACTGACCATGATACTGACATGATACTGACATGATACTGACCACGATACTGACCATGATACTGACCATACTGACCACGATACTGACCATGATACTGACCACGATACTGACCACGATACTGACCATGATACTGACCACGATACTGACCATGATACTGACCATGATACTGACCATGATACTGACCATGATACTGACCACGATACTGACCACGATACTGACCATGATACTGACCATGATACTGACCACGATACTGACCACGATACTGACCATGATACTGACATGATACTGACCACGATACTGACCATGATACTGACCATGATACTGACCATGATACTGACCATGATACTGACATGATACTGACCATGATCACCCCTGTTGAGAAACACTAGGTCACATGGACAGCTTCTTCTCATTGGGCTGAATGGGTATAGAGCCCGCCTGGGAAGCAGAAGGTTCCACTTCAGATATACCTACTTTAATTTCTTTAGCGAAAGCTGTTTCGTCAATGACTTCAGTGAGCCTATTAAATTAAGCTCTTTTTCATCAGTTTTATCATCAATACTGGTCTGCTTTTATGAGCCTTTTTTTTTAATCTGGAAGCTGCTATATTTCATTCAGAGTAGTGTCTAAAAGGCAGCTTTTATGATATTTGGCATCATATAAGAATAAGAGAATCCAATGATATACAACTTCATCAAGCCTTTCTGATGCCGCATGAAGGACCAGTCTCTGGTACTCTCTAATGTACTGTATCAGATGTACTGGCCTTCCCACAAATGCAACAATCTCTCACAATGTTGTATCAACCCGACTCAGTAAATGGTAAACGGTGCCTTTATATAGCGCTTTTGTCCAAATCGCTTTACATAGATAGATGTGCATTACATTAACCCATTCACACACACACCGAAGGCGGAGGAAACCATCGGGAGCAATTAGGGCTTCAGCGTCTTGCTCAAGGACACGTCGACATTATCTCTGGGGGAGCCCGGGATCGAACCGGGTTCCCTCCGCCTGTTCTACCGTCCACTCTACCGCTGAGCCACTGCCGCGCTCAGTCTTCTTGATGAGACTGGTGCAGGCATGCTCTCACTATCAACATTAGCAATGAGCTCATTGATGTTGTTGGCCTTATTGGAGACGTTTTCTCTGCTTGGGACACCTTGTACATTTTAGTGGCACTTATGTAAGGTATGCAAGCTACCTTTAGTTACACAACTGGTGCTGAATCCAGTGCCGGATTCAGAAGAACCACAACTTTCTAACAAGCCCTCATTATGTGCTGCTATGACAATCCATGACAGAGTCACTACAAACATTCTACATTGATATTCAGATTTTACATTTCAGACTATTGTACAGTAAGTAGGTAGGCCTATGTGTTCAAAATCAATATATCTCCTATTTCTAGCTCCTATCCATTAAGATAGAGCTTCCAAAGATAAGAGCTTCCATTGTGAATCTACGCCACTGTATGTGCCTCAACCCCCATGCGGCCACGGTTTATAGTTTGGGGGTGTACAATAATGAGGTCGAGAAGTATACCTCACCCTCTGGGTGACGTCAGACCGCTGGGCGAGCACTGGTGCTTTGTTTATAGGAGGGGGTCAGATCAACATATGGAATTAGTTCTGTACTGGCCATATATGGAGCGTGTCTTGAGTGTACAGGGTTTGGATGAGGTCAGATCAACATAATGGAATGTCAGAACAGGTCAGCTCCATATATGGAGATCTAAGGGTGGCAGCGGAGGCAGTGTCTTGGCCGTCCAATATATGCAGATCTAGGTGATATAACCCAGTCTTCTCCATGTATGGCTATCCAGGGTTTGATGAGGTCAGTGTCGTGATCTTCATATACGAGGCGTGACGGACTGACGGCCATATATGGTGGCGTGACGGAGCGACGGACGGGTTTTGCAGGTTTTCATAGTAATCTGTGACCTATACGGTTGCAATAAGTAAATACCTTGGGATAGGCGCTGACCGCACAGCTGATGGCGGTGCTGTAGCCTGCAATCACACTCCTGTCCACCAGGGGTGCCGTGAACTTGGGGGACCTGTTTAGGTCCTTCTCTTTGTAGTCTGGTTTGTTACAATTCAGCCCTGGAGAAGGAAGAGAGGAGGTGTTGGGCTCTATAACAGTGTAACAGCATATCCCTTTCACCACTAAGCTCTAGTTGACTCTTTTGTAGATCTACAAGCTCCCTGCAACGCATTGCATCTCACTGCGTTGTGTGCTCTCCTATTTTTACTATTTAAAAATTGGATGGAAATGACGCTTGTGACGCTCGTGCTCGGCTGCAACTTGCCAACTTGAAACTTGACGCGTCAATTTGCACGAGCCGTGCGCATGAGCGTCATTTCCGTCCACCAGCCATGTGTAAAAACCCGGATGAGACGCCTGCCATATTCCACATGCACTTTTCCTGGGCTGTGTGTGCTCCAGTTCCTGTTGATTTCATTGGATATCATATCATTGGTCATCTGACCAGTTTCATTGGCTTTCATTGGATCAAATCGACAGGAACTGGAGCACACACAGCCCAGGAAAAGTGTGGATACCGCTTCGTCACCTGTATACTTGGAGATGTACCAAGATGTCGTCGTCTTGTATGTGGCCTCGGTGAGTTTTACCTCCTACTGTGTGCGGCGTTACCTTCCTTGGTGATGACGGCGGTGTTCTTGCTGACCCCTGCGTCGTCGCTGAGCCCACAGAGGTTGTGGCTGTACACGCGGAAGGAGTACTCGTTGCCCATGACCAGGTCGGACACCGTGCAGTTGGGCCTCCGGTTGTGCTCGTACACCGTGAACCACTCCTGCAACACCACAGGAACGACATGACACAGAGAGAGAGGTAGGAAGAGAGTAACAGATCAAACGCCTTAGCATCCATTTTCTAACCCATTTTGGTGGTTACATACATTATGTTATAATTAAGCTATTCAAAAATAGAAGATCTACAAGCTCATAGCGCGCCACCGAGTGGCGCGCTATGCACTTGTAGGTCTGCTATTTTTGAAGAATCTAAAAATAAAAAATCTAAATCCTCCAGTTTTCTGAATTAAATATTTTCACGATTAAAAGAAAATAGCAGATCTACAAGCTCATAACGCGCCACCGAGTGGCGCGCTATGAGCTTGTAGATTTGCTATTTTTCAATAGCTAAATTATAACATAATGTTTAAAACACCAAAAGGGGTTCCCGCCCAAAATGGGTTAACACTCAGGATTTGACGGTGTAATATTAGGGTTGCCCCGATCGGATCGAGTGATCGGAAATCGGCTTCGATCACATGATTTTCAAAAGGAATCGAATCGGTGAGAAAATATCTGATTTTTAATTGTCTAATGTAAATGAGATTTTGTAAAAATTGTTGTGTTTATCCTAGTTGTTTTCCTTCTGGTCCCAGTCAGAGATCATCAAACAAAGACGTGAAAGACACCTATGATAAAAACAGAGGAAATGCAACTCATGCATGATGGAATAGGTGTCTGTATAGAACTCTCTCTGAATGAGAGAGATACTCTTTAAGAGTTTTAACTTGACTTCAGTTCTATAAGCTGTAGAACTGTATTCACTCTAATTAACCAATACATCATTATTTTGCTATGATTCCATGCTTTCATAGAAAGAAAAAAAAACACACAATGACAGTAATTCTAATAAAAGTATAGTCACATTTTGCCTTTCAATTATTGAAAGGCAACACAACAGACTAGAGTGACATACATTATGATATTTGCTATTGTGATGTGGCATAAGTCAGTGTTATATTAAAAATTAAAAATATAAAGATCGGATCAGGAAAGACATTCCTACTAAATATAGGCTACTGACAATTTCGTCAACAAATAAAAAATAGACTAAAATGTTAAAGGTATATTCAGTGATTTCACTCAAAAAACCTTAGGTTTAGTTTTTGGCTGTGGGACCCAGCCTTTCGTCCAATCAGGATAGAGAGTCAAAAACGAAACCTAAGGTTTTTTGACCCCCAGGGGTTAACTGGGGACAGGGAGGAACTCCTTATATGGCCAGCACACTCTATAGTAGGGAGGATTATCACAACAAAACAAAAAAATAAGTGATATTTGAATTAAGTGAAATCACTGAATATACCTTTAAGAAGGGACTAGTGGACAAGAGATCCAGTATAAGTCATTTTACAATTGGTTGCATGCTGAAAATAGCCGATCTACAAGCTCACGTGTCGCAGCGCGACGCATTGTGAGCTTGTAGATAGGCTATTTTCAGTATAAAAAACTGTCATTACGACGACATCAAGGCCCGCCAAAATACAATTTAGTCAACTGTAGATTTAGTCGACTAAAGTCTTATGACATTTAGTCGACTAAAACTAGCGTGACTAATGTGACTAAATGAAAACGATTCAAGAGACTACGACTAAAACTAAAACCAAAAACAACACTGATTGGCTACTGGGTTGTATACTGGGTCCCTGACCAGTGACCATGGCACTACATACACATGTCATGGCGGCCATTCCTGCAGTGAACCCAAATCACCTTGGTTTTCATGTCCGCCTTCTCGATAGTGTAACCAGTGATGTCACAGTTGCCGTCGTCCTTGGGCAGATCCCACTCCAACGCGGCGTTGAAGCCCCAGACGTCCGTGACGCGCACGTTA